>NC_056739.1:1182169622-1182469622 GCF_019279795.1 Protopterus annectens
GAAACAGCAACAACTTTGTATCTGCTATATTTTTAGACGTCTCAAAAGCATTTGACATGGTCTCACACTCCCTACTTCTAGACACCCTTCCCTCTCTAGCTTTGTCCCTCCAACTATTGCCTGGTTTAAAAATTATCTGTCAGAGAGGCAGCAGTCTGTTCAATGGCAAGGTTTACTATCTCCTCTACTCCCAACAACCATAGGTGTGTACCACAAGGCTCCATATTGGGTCCTCTTCTTTTCTCGATTTTTACTAACAATCTTCATACCTCCACCCACCCTGCTAAACTCATACAGTACGCAGACGGTTCGACTCTTACCTGCTCTGCACTCTCACTTACCACATTAAAACAACTCACTCAGGATTCCTTTTGTTTAGTGGAAAGTTGGATTACTCAGATCCAACTTATCCTAAATCCCAAAATGACTAAATTGGTTCTTTTCACCCGCAACAAATCAATTCCTACATCTCTATCCTTTTCATTCCCTTCCATAAATGGTACTATCATCACCCCCTCTGAACACACCAAACTCTTGGGCATAGAAATTGACAAAAACCTACAGTTTGATGCCCACATTTCACAAACCATCAAAAAAGTCCATAAAAAATGGGAACACTATACAGACATAAACACTCTCTCAAAAAAAAGCGAGAATATATATATATATATATATATATATATATATATATATATAGATAGGAGTTGCCATGTTAATTCCTTCAGCTCCAGTAGTGTGCTGCAACCACAACATCCAGCAAACAGTAGGTAACGGGCCTGTTTTCTCATACAAGAAGACCAGAACGCTCAAAAAGCCTTTGAAAGGAAAGAGATCCCCATACTCAGGAATGGCGCAGACCCCAATGAGCCTGCTAACCCGCCAAACCCCAAAGGTATGGGCCCTTGCAAGCATTGTGTAGTCTGCCCTTTCATACGCTCAGACACATCCTACACTTTTCAACACTGCAACATCACGGTGCAGTTCAAAGCCCAACACGACTGCCACTCAACTTTTCTAGTCTACGTAGCCTACTGCGACAAACATTTTTCCTTCTACATTGGAAAAATTATTAGAAAGCTCTCAGACAGGGTGAAGGAACACCTTGCAGCCATCATTTATAATGATAGTTACAATGCATTAAGCAGACATGCCACGAGCTGCAAAGGCTTCGCCCGTTTTAAATTTCTAGTGTTAGAACAGGTCCAGCAGGTTTTTGGAGATTGCAACACACTACTGCAGCTGAAGGAATTAACATGGCAACTCCTCCTTGAAGCAGATACCCCAGCAGGGCTCAACGAGAATCTCAGCATTAAATGTGCATTAAAGTGGTACAATTAAAAAGTTACAGCATGCCCCCTAGGGGCAGGATGTTAGCAGATAAAACCGTTTGTTTCACAGCAGTGTCTCTCATTAGTCCAAGTACTACTGCATTAGCGTAGTCTATCTAGCAATCATAGTGAAGCATTTTTTATATCAGTTACACTATTTAAAGCTTGCACAGTACTGCTAAAACATCACATTTTGCTCTGATGAAGTTATACATATATACATCCACCTTTTCTAAAATTGTCCCCTGCAGACCTGCCACTACCCCCCGTGGAATTTATTAAAATGTTCAGCTATAGAGCTTTCTTTTTTACCATTAATAACATCCCTTACATGTTCTAGCAATCTATTTTAAAGGGTCTCTTACTTTCCCTCACACAGAATTTATTACAGGGGCATTTCAAGGCATATATAATCCCTTTTTTATCACACCCATCCTTGTACCCTAAAACTAAGACCATTCGTTTTTGGAAAGCTCTTGACTACATATTTACAACCCTTACATTTTCCACAGGGTACAGTACCATGTTGCATCACAGTCCCTGGAATAGTACTCAAAGGGGTAATACATTTTCCACAGACTAAAAAATTCTTAATATTTTTTTCCTTTCTTATATATCATAGGAACTTAACTCACTCATTTAGAGAAATCTCTCAAGGATCTCAAATAACCCCAATAGAATTTTATCAGCTCTACTAGCTTAAAACTAACCACACTACATGTAGTAACAAAATATATTTTATCTCCCTTTTTATGTGTAATTTTAGTATCTAGCATCCTCATTCCCCCATCACATTCATTCTTCCTACATTCATCCAAAAATCCATCCTAATAGCTGCACAATATTTCCTCATTATAAAGTACAGTTTTGTACCTACCATAAATGTAGATGTTCGAAGATCCACATTGCTGCAGTCCTTACACTTGGGTAGTCCGCTGTCCTCGGTCGGCCCGAATATCAAAGTATAAGGCTGACGTCGGTCAAGGCGCATTTGACTGACATCAGGACGTCAGGGTACAAATGCGCATGACCGACGTCATATCCTCAGTCTTTTCTTGCCCCAGATGTCAGAAGACCCTAAAAATAAAGGTCAAAACCAAAAGACAGCAAACAAACAACCAACCATCCTAGCACTAAAAATATGTACAATATATACAATATACACAATATTTACAACCCAACCCACACAACCGCCTCTAACTACAGAGGGGAAGGAGGGAGGGTAAATTGGACTGCAGCAATGTGGATCTTCGAACATCTACATTTATGGTAGGTACAAAACTGTACTATGTTCTTCATCTCACATTGCTGCAGTCCTTACACTTGGGTAGAATCCCAAAGCAGAGGTAAGGGAGGATGGCCAAACTATAAGGAAGCAGGAGCTGCCAAAATGCCCTGCAAAACAGCAGTGGCAAAACCAGCCCTGGATTTAGAGTAAAGTGGTAGGTGATAATGCCTAGAGAAAGTATGCACTGAACTCCAAGTAGCTGCCTCCAAAATATCCTTAGTTGCCACCCCTCAAAAAAGCTGTCAAGTGGCAGTAGCCCTAGTGGAATGAGGCCTAATCCCAGCTGGAATCTCCTTGCCATGATGGGAATAACAGAAAGCAATGCAAAACCCAATCCACTTAGAAATAGTTTGTTTTGACACAGGCTTGCCCTGAGAACTCAAAGCAAAAGAAACAAATAACTGCTGAGACTGCCTGAACCCTTTAGTTCTGTCCAAATAATATCGCAACTGCCTGTGTACATCTAAAGTGTGCAAAATCTTTTCCCCTTTATTTTGGGGATTTGCATAAAAAGTAGGCAAATGAATAGTTTGGTTTAAAGCCACACTAGAAACCACTTTAGGCATAAAGGAAGGATTAGTACGTAAAGATACCCTATCCTTATGGAAAATTAAGAAAGGCTCAACCGCCATAAGGGCCTGCAACTCAGAAACCCTTCTTGCAGAGGTAACAGCCAACAAAAAAGCAGTCTTCCATGATAAAACTTTAATTCAGTAGTAGCTGCAGGCTCAAAAGGTTGTAGAGTGAGTTTCTCCAACACAAAATTGAGATCCCAAGCAGGAGTAGGAGCTCTTCGTGGGGTCTTATATTCTTTGCCCCTCTAAGAAATTGCTTGAACAAAGGATGAGAAAACAATGGTGGGTCACAATCATAGTGAGCCGAAATTGCTGCAGCATGAACCTTAATAGAAGAGAAGGACAAACCTTTGTCCAGTAACTCAGTAAGATATTGAACAGCCACACTTAAATTAGGCTCAGAAACATCAAAATCCTTTGCTGCACTCCAAAATAAAAATCTCTTCCATTTATCTCGTACACTTTCCTTGTACTAGGCCTTCTAGCTTCCAAAATAACATTCAAAACTTGCTGTGGAAGTGGAGGCCCACTATGGTTCAAAACAGAATATGCCAGGCTGTTAGGTGCAGAGAGTGAAGCTTGACATTGAGCAAATGACTGTCCTCCTGAGACAACAGGTGTGGAATCGAAGGCAAAGGCCATGGAGGCTTCCGTACCAAGCTTCTCAGTAATGGGTACCAATGCTGTCGAGGCCAATCTGGAGCTATCAAAATCATCCTTGGCTTGTCTTGTCTGGCCTTCAGTAGAACCTTTGGGAGGAGAGGCAGAGGCGGAAAGGCATACACATGAAGATTGCTCCAATTGAAAGAAAGAGCATCCACTTTCCAAGCTGTGGGATGAAACCTTTTTGTGCAAAACTTTGGCAGCTGGTGGTTTAGTGGAGAAGCGAACAGATCTATGTCTGGAGTTCCCCATGACACTGTCAATTTCTGAAATACATGAGGATCCAATTTCCACTCGTGGGGATCCATAATTTGTCTGCTCAACACATCTGCTAAGGAGTTCTGTGCTCCTGGCAGAAACCTTGCCTGAAGATTTAGCTGTAAACTGAGAGCAGTCTCCCACAAAATCATTGCTTGCCTGCATAGAGGATAAGAATGTGTTCCGCCTTGCTTGTTGATGTACCACATGACAGTTGTGTTGTCTGTTAGAATCAACACCTGCCCTGGAAGAAGTAAATCCTTGAAAGCTATTAATGCAAACTGGACTGCTAACATCTCTTTCAAGTTGATATGTAGATGTTGTAGTCTGGCAGGCCACTTGTCTTGTATCCACTTTCCATTCAGATGAGCTCCCCAAGCTTTGTCTGAGGCATCTGTCGTTAGAATCTGACTCGCCTCTGGCCGGGTCACAGAGAGTCCCTTGTTTAGGTGACATTCCTGAGCCCACCACAACAATTCCTTTTAAATGCAAGGTATTATTTGAATGACAGTGTCCAAATCCTGGCAGTGCTGTGTCCATACATTTTTGAGATACCATTGTAGCTTCCTCATATGCAGTTTGGCATTGGGAAGCACCAGAATACAAGATGCCATGAACCCCAAGGCTTGAAGGACTGTCCTTGCAGTCAGCCTGGACTGATGAGACAACTGATGAAAGTAAAGGGAAAGATTCTTTTGTTTGTCCGGGGTCAAAAGGCCATCTGGGATGCTGTATTCAGTCTCACACCCAGAAAGCACATGTCCTGAGAGGGTACTAGACTGGACTTTATTTCGTTCACAGAATACCCCAGGCATCTTAGCACTGCTATCACATAATCCAAATGATGAAGAAGCTCGTCCCTTCCTTGAGCCAGAATCAGGCAATCGTCCAAATAAGGATAGATCTGTATTCCTTTTAACCTGAGGAAAGCTATCACTGGAGCCAGAACTTTCGTGAACACTCTGGGCAGTAGATAAGCCAAAGGGCAATGCAGAGAACTGATAATGAGAAGTCCCAGCTCGAAAACGCAGATACTTCCTGCAACTCGTCTGATAGGAACATGAAGATAAGCCTCCTTGAGATCCAAAGTTACCATCCAATGATCTTTGCCCAGCAGAGGTAAAAGCTGCTGTAACGTCAACATTTTGAACTTGGGAATGTCCAGATAAGTGTTGAGGATAGATAAGTCCAAAATTGGTCTCCACGTGTTCCCTTTCTTTGGTACTAGGAACAGGCGAGAATAAAATCCTAGGCCCACTTCTGGCATAGGGACCGGCTGAATGGCCCCTATTTGGAGTAACAGAGAAATTTGCTTGTGAGCCTCTATTCTTTGTTGAGGAGGAACGTCTGGCATGCCTTTGAAAGGAGGCAAGGTATGGAAATAAAACCTGTAACCGTGGTGTATGATATCCAATACCCATCTGTCTTGGGTAATTAAACTCCAATTTTCTTTGAAAAGTGCCAACCTTCCTCCCAAAGGTGCTGCCAGACGAGAAGGCTCTGGCAGCTGAAAAGGTAGGTCATTGGGTCTGTTTACGAAAGGACTGACCCCTGCCCTCACCTGAAGACTGTGCAGGAGAACTCCCTGTTCTAGGCCTGAAAGAGCCCTGAGCTCTGCCCCTACCACGCCTAGATCTACCCCTAGACTGGGAATCATAAGAAGGATAAGTCCACCACTTAGTAGGCCAATTTCTACTAAACTTTGGAGGCTGAACCTGCAAAAAATCTTTAACAGTCTGCATAGACTTAGCCTTGTCTTCCATTTTCTTTAAAACTGCCTCAACAGGAGAACCAAACAACACATCAGATTGTAAAGGAGCATCTAAAATCCTTGTTTTAACATGGTCAGATAAATTCTGATCCCTCAGCCAGGCGTGCCTGCGAAGAACTGACCCAGTGGCAGCCACCCTAGACGAGGCCTGTACAGCATCAAAACCACATTGCAAAGAATGCTTACCCACCTGCTCAGAAACATGTACTAAATCTTGTAACTCTTTACAATCAATACCTTCCGCCAGAGCATCAACCTTAGACTTCAATTGTGAAAGGAGATAGTTTTGGTATTTCAACATGTGGAACTGGCAATTCAAAGCCCTCATAGCTAGAGTGGAAGAAGTATAAACTTTCTTTCCCCATCTATCCAAAGCCCTGGCCTCTTTATCTGTAGGAACCGGATTCTTGACAACAGAAGCCTTAACACCTTTAGGCCCCTGACTAACAGTTTCTGGGTCTGCCCTAGGACTCTTAAAAGATACTTATGAGCTTCAGGCACCCTGTAATACCTATCCGGTTTAACAGGAGCAGGAGGCAAAGAATCAGGATTAAGAGAAGCCTCTGTAAAACATCTTCCACCACATCCAAAACAGGAGGTATAGCCAAAGGCCTATGCTGGGGTAAAACAAAAATTCCTAAGCCTTTTCCTGGAATCAGAGAAGTCCTGACCTTCCCACTTAAAATGCTCCCTCATGGAATGAAGAGTTTCTGAAAAGAAAAATCCTCAGGAGGAGAAGCAGAAGGAGTAGAATCATCCACATCAGAATCAGAATAAGGAGAATACTCCTGCAAGTCTTCAGCCGAAGACTCTGAAACATCCGAAGCCTGCTCAAAACTCCTAGCTCAGGCTCCACCCTAGGTCTCTTATCAGGAGGGGCAAAGAACCCTAATCAAAGTAATCAAATCTTCTGCCATTTTAAGCATATGCTTCTTGGGCACAGTTCCTGAAGAACTAGGGGTGACACCAACTGAAGCTAAACCTGGCCTGCCTCTGGGAGAAGCCTTGGAAACAGAAGGAGAGGGCCTAACCACCCTAGGAAGGGAGGGAGTATAGTAACCTGAGAAGCCCCTTCAGCCTGACCTGCCTCCTGAGAGGCCACATCCTGCAATAACAAAGTCTCTCCTGGGAACCCAAAGAAACCTCCGGTGGAACCACCGGCTCCACCGACACCTCTAAAGAACCGGCGTCCGCACGGACGGTTCTTCTAGCCTAGGCTTAACTGCTTTGTCCTTGCGCTTCTTGAAGAAGCGGCCGGAGCATCCGACGGCATTTTATAATTGCACAGCTTCCCCAAGACTAACCTGGCACAATCTAACCTTCTCTTTATAGTGCGCTTCTTGAATCTAGCACAAGAGCGACACCGAACAACGCCGTGCTCAGGCCCTAAACAAGGAATACACAAAGTATGATAGTCTCTATGCGGTATCTGTTTCCCACAAGAAATACAATTATTCACTTTTTCTGACATCCGGTAAACCACTGAGGCAAGAAAAAACTAAAATATTCCCCAACGGGGTACTTAGCCAACTTTGACTCGGTCTGAAACTCCGAAATCGAAAAATTTCAGAACGCCAACCGGCACTTGTAATGCTGCTTCTGCATCGGACCATGCGGCAAAAAAGACTGAGGATATGACGTCGGTCATGCGCATTTGTGCCCTGACGTCCTGATGTCAGTCAAATGCGCCTTGACCGACGTCAGCCTTATACTTTGATATTCGGGCCGACCGAGGACAGCGGACTACCCAAGTGTAAGGACTGCAGCAATGTGAGATGAAGAACATCCTCTATTTTTAAACATCCTAACAGTTCTCTCTACCTCCACTCTACAGTCAAGATCATTATTACAAAGCCTCCGTATTCTTATGAATTCACCATATGGTAAAGCCTGGAGAGTATGAGGAGGATGACAGCTCTATCCCTCTGTAAATATTGAATACCATCACTAAATTTCCTATGTACTGATACTGAGCAGAAACACTAGAACTCATTACTATCAATACCCCACCCAAGGGGCTGTCTGCCAAGCACATGGTGAGGGCGGTCACTGAGGAGATAGCTGCTGGTGAAAAGAGTTTGCACTTGTGCTCACTGTCTGGCAGTTTTTCTAGTGTCTTGTTCATTTTGTATGCATGGAAATGCTGGAAACATAGCATATGAGACAGGTAATTCAGAGACCTGATGGAAAAATACAGTATGTATACACTTGCTTCCTAAAATGATCCAATACTGTCAACTTCTCATCCAAAAGATAAATCATTGAACCTTGAGGCACAGAAGCCTACTTAAGGCCTGCTACAGCAAGGAATGAGCAGAAGACTGGAAATGGGATCCAACGGTTCCAGTTCATAAGAGGACAGAGGATTCTATCTAGTTTTCAAATCAATCTTTCTCTCAGTCTCCCTCGTGAGAAGCACAGCAAAACCATCTCTACAGGGGGAATCAGATAGAAGACTGATGAAGACATTGGAAAGCCTCCTGCAAGATCATTCCAAAGACAAAGAGGGTTTAGTGTCCCCTCCCTTTTCTGCATAATCTCTAGTGTCTTCCCAAATTTGGGCTTATTTGAAGGAGTCTCTTGGGGAGACTCCATCTCCATTTTCAGTATTTGATATAGGGGACTCCAAAGGGTCAATGAACTTAATCTTGCAGATGTGTTTCCTTCCACCCCTCAAAAGGGAAAGCTCTGAGGAGAAAGAGTAATTAATGATATAGGCAGCACTGCTAATATGATCTTGTAGACAGATTTCCAATACTAAAAAGGTGCAGATAAAGGTGCAAGGACATCTTAGATTGGTGAAGGCCCCTGCTGAGTAGCCTGCAACACTGAAGTTATGACTGATGTACCTATTCAGTTCGAAGGACATCAGCATCAGATCAGAGTTGTTGACACTGACAGGCATCAATATCAATACAGAGGTGTGACACTGTCAGGCACCAACTCTGACAACACTGACATCACAGAGATGGATCAATCCTTAACCCCACTGACACTGAGATGTCACTCAGGATTGAGAATGAATTGGAGGCCACAGAGAAGGAAAGTGAAATAGGAGCATCAAAATAAGACTGAAGGCATTGATACCAAAGATGATCTCAACCTTTACACCCAACCATTAGGGACCAAAAATGTGTTAGATACCACAAAAACTGGCACAAAAAAAGTACACTGATAGCAACATCAACATTGAGGCCATTAACAGAATTGGCTGTGGCCAAGAAAGGAAGATCACAGTCAATGTCAACATATCTATCACTACTGATTGCAGTACCTGCAGGATGCTCACTGGCCTCAGTGTCAGCAACGCTAAAATGAAGGCTGATGAGTAAGAAGTGGTGGAGAAAAAGGGCAATGATACTGAATCCCTGTCTGCCACAGAACCAAGGGGGTGAAGGAAAGGAACCCATCTCTAACCATGACTACCACAAAGCCTTCAGTATCTTTCCACTACAGTCACTGAACAACTATGACGGGAAGAAATTAACTGAAAACATCTAGCAGACAAAGATCTCCTCAAATTCAAATGCAAGGAGGGTATTCAACAATGTAAGTTGTGCCATCCTGTTCACAAAAAGTTTTCCTGTAGTTTCAGAAAAAAATGTATATAAAACCTTTATGAAAAATCCAAGACGATTTGCAAAGGTGGGACAAAAGACAGGTGTACCCTGCCTTCCCCTTCTCTCAACATTATTCATCAAACCACAGAAGCCGGCTATAAACTAATCCCATTTCTTTTTCTGAGAAAGCTGTGTAAAAGAATTAAATCGAAGATTATATTGAACTAAGATGATGTTTCACTTACAATGCTTAAATTTGACTGAAAATGCTGCACTCAGTTCTAAGGATATTATACAAAGTCTGTTAACTGTTTTTTGTTAATGTGCACTGTCTACACATTCAACTCACTTTTGTTATGCTCTGTAGAATGTACTGTCTACACTGTGTTAGTGTTAATTTATTTTGTATTCTTGATGGAACCTGGGTTGAAACGAAAAAAGGTCCGATGACCAACCCACCTACCTGTGTCACAAATAGTTACACAAACAAACAAAAATAAATTTAAAGCAAGTAAAATTGAGGCATCACTGGGCTAAAGCTTAGACACTTTGAGCTTTAGAGGGTGCCATTATCAGTGACTAGGTATTCGCCTCACCACACACCCTGAAGATGTGGCTAATTACAGTCGGAAGGATATCATCATTAGGACTTTAGAGATTTCAACTGAGCAGAAAAAATGTATTTTACACTCAAAGAAAAGAGCACAATATTTAACCAAAACTTCACTTATAGAAGTCTCAAACTCTCCAAATATGCATATACTTTTTTTTAGTTTTTAGCACCGTTACTGAATTATCATTTAAGACATAGGCAAACAAACATGTATATGAAGAAGACAAACTATATTACCATGTTCACAATTACAAACATTATGCATCACATATATTCTTCTGTACAATTATCATCAATTCAACATTATGTAAATTGCTCAATTCCTGCCTTCCCTTAAACCTCACTCCTCCAAAACATTATTCTGTGTGTGTTGTTTCACACCACTTTCATGTTTTTCTGTGTAACTTGCTCCAGTCCTTTTCTAAAGATCCCACTTCGAGCTCAGTTATCTCTTACAATATTTACTACATCAAATACAGTTGGTTTAGACTTTGATTTTCATTTTCCAGTAATTTTTTTTTTTTTTTTGACAGCCACCAGAATTAAATTTAACAATACCTTACTAGGTCTATGCAATTCAGATCCTGTAACCCAGCTCAAAGAATAATTTTCCTTAGTTACATCCATTTGCACACCCAATGTTTTTGACAGAGTACTCTTTAGGGAATTTATCATGTCTGCCAACTCATTACACTTCCAGAACATATGTCCCAAGTTACATCTTTCTTCCCTATCACACCTCCAACATTTGCCACCTACCTAAGGAAAAATTATCTGGAGTCTGTTTGGGGTATAACAATACCTATGCAAACACTTCCAAGCAAAAATCCTAAATCTTCTAGACTTTGTTTCATATTTGGGAACCATAATATGTCCTCCCGGTGTTTCCTAGTGAATTGTTTATCCAATCTCTCTTACCAATCTTTTCTAACCTCCTCTAATTGATTCCTATAGCTATCATGCACTATTTTGTATGCCTTACTAGTTATCCCTTTTTTAACAACTTTTGTTCTAAACTCAACTAAAAACTCTACCATAACAAGTCTTTCACTTAGGGTTCCCCTATCCCTTTCTCACTGCCTATACTCTGATATCAATCCCCAATAGGGAAGGCAGTCTCTAGCATGCAGTTCAAATGTCTCCTTGACCTCTTCCTATTCTATTACCTTTCACTCTCTAGTTACTTGCTCCCAATACCTTGGTTCCTTTGACAGTTTTCTCCAGTAAATTCCTGCCTCCTCTTGCCTATTCTCTGTACCCCTAATTGCAGTAAAGAATATACATCATTATTCTTGAGCCATAATGATAGGACAAGCAATCCCATTAATATCTCCTCACCTCCTTACATCATGTTCCCAAACACACATACATTCAGATACATTCAAAGAGTACATCAAGAGGAGATGGGCTGTTAAATACTTACTGCCATAACACTGTATTCTAATCCACAACCCAAACTTAACATAGGAAACAAAGAACAAACAATGGGGTATACAACCTTACTTTTGCCCTTTGGCAGGCCCTCCAGCAAGCTCATCTTGGTCATCCAGTTGGTTCAACAATATGCTAGCAAAGCATAAAGGTCAACATAAGCTAAGCAGTAGTTTTATCTGAGTTCTTCCAAAATTTACAGAAAAACAATTTGCACTGTCTCTGTTAATGTCTGAGGGCATACACTTAATTTTCTTTACCTTATAATAAATATCTCAGTCCAGGCTGGAACCTGCTATGAGGAATAAGGCTGGAACCTGCTATGAGGAATAAAATGGCATCTGTGCAGAGAACAGCCAAATGCAACCACAATTTCTGAATTTCACCCATCAAAACATCAGCATTTCACAGAAGCACAGCAATGTACAGAGTCTGAGAAATTACAAGAACCTTGGCATGTTACTTTGTTCAGGTATGGAAATACATTCTCTAACATCTGCTGCTGAGACAACTCAGACTCAGAAAACATATTGCTTACCGTTAGAATCATCTTGGTATGATAAACATGACCATTACAATGAACACATTAGTACTTACATATTAAGCTACTAATTAAGGAAAAGCCAGTGCAGACTGAGCCATTTGTCATAAATTTCCAGTTCCACTCACTGTTAATTAGTATGTCAGGTTAGCTCAGAGGTTAAGGTTATGAGCTATTTGATGGTCATCTTATAGTCCTGGGTTTAATCCCCAATTTCCATGTGAAAGTAATGCGTAATTCTGAGCAACTCAATTAATCAGACAGTGCACTGGGTCACTCCTAAAATAACAGATTTGTGCCAAGTGGGTACTCCTAAAATAACCGACCTGTGCCCGGTGGGTTTACCTGGTCAATAAATAAAATAAAAGAAAAGAAAAAAGGTACAGCTGAAATCATTGGAATCTTCCAGCAAACAATTATAAACTGATTAAGTGATCCCTGTAGAATATCAGAATTCCATATTCAAGTCCTGGTGTTACTATAACCAGACAACATCACTTAAATTCTTAGATCCATTTCTGCAGCAAACCTGTAGACACTGTTCGTCACTGTTTGAAGGAATAGAGTGAAATCCTACCTGTCCCCAGAGGTTCCTTTTCATGGGAGAGTGAGATACGAATCCCCAGCTGTAATAAAGAATACAAACAACAACTTATCTGTTATTTATAAAATTATCAGAAATTATTTTAGCAAAACAGATGTTTCTTTTTGGAATTATTCAAGTGAAGTTAACAGACAAGTATTCTCAGAAAAAGATAAAAAAAAAAACTTTTGTTTACAGTCGGTGAAGGAATCCATACCTTCTAGCGTGTATACACATGGAAATTTTTACATAGATGTTTTTTTCACTCCACATAGACTAGCAATAATGTACAAGAAAGATGAAATTAAATGCTGGAGATGTGAACACCCTAAGGCTGACTGGATACATATGGTTGTTAATTGCAAAATAATTTCCCCATTTTGGTTAGACTTTAAATATTTTTGTAAAGCTCTATGGAATGACAACTGTATAATTTCTAACTCCCTTATCCTTTTCAATGTCCCTGTTCCTGGAGTCATTCCTAAAAACCAAACATTTTTATTATGTTCTATCCTCTCTTTAACAAGGAACATTGTTACTAAAAATTGGAAATCCCAATCTACTCCTGTCTTTAAAGTTGAGTTTATTCATCTTGTGAAATAAATTTGTAAGAATGAGATTGCTACTATAAAAGCAAGGACTAACAACACTACCCATCATTCAATTGCTTGGACAAAATCGTCTAATCTGCTAGAGTAATATTTAGTGCTCTCTTATGTATATTGTTTTTTAGTTGTAAAGGACATTGTATATAGTTTGTTTTTTCTTGTTACTATACTGTTAAGTTACTGTTTTATAAAACGAATCAAAACATTTTGGAAAAGAAAAAAAAAGAATACAAACAACTAAATATGTAAGGAAGAAATACCTCTCTTTCTGTTATGTTCGTCCATATCAGTAATACAACATAGTACTGCACTGAAACCCTATGATAGAGCTTTCCTGCTGAATACATGCTTAAGTCTTCACTTTGTCTCATATTTTTCTATACAGGTGATACAGCATTGTACTGAAATATTGGAGACAAAGATTTCTTACTAAAAATATGCTTATGATACACAAATCAAACATTATTACAAACAAAACTCTATAAAAATATACAGATATTATATCATTAGTTTTAGACAATAATACTGGTGTACTTCCTTCGGTAAGCCTATCTGACATTACAGTACTAAAGATAACCCCACATCTGAGGTAAAGAACTGGGCTTCATGAAATGATCAAGGTGACGAGACTTTTTCAAACAGTCTTACAAACTGTTTAGCTAAATATTTACTGACTTTTTGCCAGTCATATACCTGCAGCAAAGAGAGTCTAAGTTTGAACAGAAGCACATGTGCCAGGAGCTTAGCCAAAAGAACAAGAGAGCAGATGTGAGTAGCTATGACCAGCACATTTTACTCTGAAGACAATAAAGGGAGCTCCCCGCTCCTACAGCAACAGCCGTTCCACCAGTACAGACTGAAAACTATATATGCAATAGAAACTGCAATTGGACTGCATAGTGGTGCAGCTGTAGCTTTGTTGCCTCACAGCAAGAGGTTCTCCAGTTTGATTCTCAGCTGGGATGCCTTCTGTGCGGAATCTGCATGTCCTCCCTGCATTCATGTGGGTTTCCTCTGGGTGCTCCGGTTTCCTCCCATGTTACAAAGACATGCATCAGGAGCTTTTCTCCCAGGGCCTCTGCTGCAAATTGGCTTTGTTCCAAATCAGACTTTCCTGGTAAACAAATGTTAAATAAATAAAGTGAATATGTAACAGGTGGAGGGAAAACATCTTATGATGGCTGCACAGTTGCACAGTTAATCTAAGTCAGTCTGCTGATTCTGTGTACTGCTTGCCCACCCTTCAAGGGGACAAGATACAGAAAAGAAAAACTACGGAAATTAGAGCTGCAGTATGAAGGTGTCACTCTTTGGGATTCCCGATCTTAACCATTGCCATCATAAGGAGTGACTTGGTAAAAAAAGATACATTACTTCTAGTTACCCTCTCAGACTTAAATTCTATCACATAGTGTTGTGAAACTGCATTGGTACTCTTCCTGTTGCACAACTGAAAGTACTCTTCACCTGTAGTCTTCTTTAAAAGTGGTGAACCATTTATGGTTAAATCAACATCATTAAATAGGCTGTAGACTACTAAATTAGAAATTGGAGCCATTCTTGAGTCTATGGGACTTTCTGTCACTCTCATTTCCCTAAAGGAAGCTTTGCTTCTGAAGCAGTCATGCAAGGTCAGTCTCACCATGTAAAAGATAGTATGTTGCTGTTTGTCTTTTGTCTTTTTCCCAGTAAGGGGTCGCCAAAGCAGAACTCCGGTCCGCTAATGATTGGCAGTAGATTTTTACGAAACACCGAGGTGCCAGCTCGACGCCCAACCTTCAACAAAGGCATGCCCATTTACGTACGCATGTCTTTCGAATGCAACCCAACCACGGGGGGGGGGGGGGACGACATGCAGACGCCACACAGAAGGCACTCCCAGGCCAAGCCGAGAATCGAACGGGAGAACATCTTGCTGTGAGGTAACAACGCTACCACTGTACCACCGCGGAACCCATGTAAAAGATAGTATATGGGTATCCATATAAAGAAAGACCAAAGTATTGGCCACTGAGAATTCCACAGCAGCCAAGCATCTTCCAGCTTCATACACTAGGTCCCAATACACTGAAAACAACTTTAGATGCAAAGATAAGCTATTTATTACCACTTCTCCATTACACCTGTTTTAGCTGTAACAGATTGCGTAATACATTAATTTTGAGGATCACATTTCCCATTATAAAGCTAAAACACTTTAAAAATCCTGTAAAATAAAGGAATTCCTCTCTATAATTGCACCTTTGCTTGCAGTACCAAAGTGCTAAGACTGATGACTCCTACACTCATACCAATAACTGTAAGGCCAGCTGGAGACAACATCTTAACAGTCTCACTCAACACACCTATGGCATTTATGCAACATTTAGCAGACAAGGAGAAATTAAAGAAAACTAAACATCAACTCAAATAACTGATAAAATGTAACTCACATATTTTGGTATGACATCTCGAGAGGAGAAAGTATCTAGTAATCATTAAAAATCACAGATAATATCAAGAAAGCAACTGCACAACAGCTCAGCAGAGTTTTAATAAGTTACTTTTTTCAGACAAGATAAAATGTATGTGTGCATCTAAAAATGATTTGTGCCTTTTCAGTCCTAAAACAGCTTTTTGCAAAACTTCAGATGAATTCATATTCTGAAACAGCAAAGCACACTCTCAAGATGCAAATAATTAAATCACAAACAGTGATGTGCCACCTAATCAGTGTTAGAAACAGAATAAGCAAAGTCAAGGGGAAGATTTCTCAAACTCATTTTTATTGGCAATAAAGCAATGGCTTGAAATTAGACTAATTGTGACATTACTTCCTCAGTATTAATTGCGGCTTCATTTTACAATGATGAAATCTAAGATGTACCAGCCCGATAGCAATAAGATTTCATGCTTAATTGCAGTGCACTACACAGATCCTACTGATATCTGAAAGTTTACTTCCAAAACTGGAAATTTGTGTTGCTAGTTTAAAGTAAAATGCCAACGGAGAAAGCACAGATGAAGTATGCATATATGTGCACAGATTAGGAGAAATGGTTGTGTGCAGCCTGTGTTCATGAAGTCTAATCTTAAAGACAACAAGGCTGCATTGCTTCTTATTTGCAGCCATTGAGGTGCTCCTGACTCTAAGTGACTGTCATCCCTGGTATGTACTGGGGAGGTTTGATACAGACTATGAAATTGCTGTGGTGAAAGCCACCACCTCCAAATCCTAGGTCTGTTTTTAAGAAAAAAAATGGATGGTTCTCTGGAAGTGTGGACAAGCAGTTACCTCAAGTGGAACAGTATCCTAGAATCTTGTTCATGGGTGAAGGTAGATGAGACTTGACAGAATAACCAGCAGATAGGTTCATAGGTAGGTAACTAGGCTATCTGCCTGAGGGCATTTATAAGCCTAGCCAGAGTGTGTCAGCTTTTGCCGCCCCATTGATTAATTAACTGAGCCTCTGTCAAGAAGAGTCAATGAAGTGATCCCAGGGGTGCATTTTCTGTTACCCATCCACTCGTCAAGGTTTCCCTTGAAGAGTATTAGTGAGGGGCTCTGCCTAATGTAGTTAGGAATTTTGTTCCAAAGCATGGGGAGTCTCTGTGACAGAAATCTATCCCTCCAGCATGTTCTATTTATTGTTGTGGCGAGGTTTAGCTCACTAGAGCAAGTGGCTCGCAGTGACTTGGATTTCTTTAGGTGGAGCATGTTCATCAATTCTGAGTTGGGCATGGCTTTGTACGTCAGGCAGAGATCACCTCTGAGTAAGCGATATGCCACTGAGTACAGCTGTAGTTTTTCCAGTTGGGCTGCATAGGACATATGTTTGAGACCAGTAATCCTCTTGGTGAGGCACTTTTGTGGTCTTTCCAGCTGTTGGAAGTGTCTTGTGAGGTACATCCCAAATGGGGCATTGTACTCTATGATGGGTCTGATGAGTGACGAGTAGAGGGGCACTATAACCTCTTTATTTCTAGATGCGAACCCTTTGGTAATTAGATGGGCTACATAGAAGGATTTCCCAACTACTTTGGCAATATGATTGTCAAAGGAGAGATTACTATCTACCTGGGACCCCAGATCTCTTATTACCTCTTCTGTATTAAGGGGGCTGCCACCTATGTGGTAATTCATGGGTG
The DNA here is from genome assembly GCF_019279795.1 of Protopterus annectens. Lineage (NCBI taxonomy): Eukaryota > Metazoa > Chordata > Ceratodontiformes > Protopteridae > Protopterus > Protopterus annectens. The sequence goes on from NC_056739.1 coordinate 1,182,186,970, forward strand.
TTTTGTTTTTCCCAAACGGGATGACTATGCATTTTTTGGCATTTAGCTTGAGACCATGACTTTGACACCAGGTGTCCATCTCAGTAAGGCCCTTTTGGAGAATGTCGGTGTCAGCCGGTGAGTCAATTATGGCTCCCAGTTTGCAGTCATTGGTGAACTTGTTTAGCCATAGTTCTCCTGTGTTTGCCTGTACTTCTGAGAAGTATATACCGAACAGTAGGGGTCCCAGGACTGAGCCTTGTGGGACACCACTTGTGATTGGTTTAGAGTCGGACCTGGAGCCCGCTATTCTTACCGTGCGAGTTCTGTCCATAAGCCAGTTGGCAACCCATCTCGTGACGTAGGGTTTTATGTTCAGGCTGGTGAGTTTTTCTATAATGCCTGAGTGGAGAATGGTGCCAAAAGCCTTGATGAGGTCAAGGTAGGCTGTGTGAACTACCTTCCCCTCATCTATGGCCTTGGTGACTGTCTCGAAGAAGTCAACCAGGTTTAGTAGGCATGATCTGCCCTTAACAAAGCCGAACAGGGTACTGTTGTGGGCCCTTTTGGGGGTGAGAGGGGGGTGAAGTTTGCACTGAATCTATCTGCCATGACGTTGGCAATATCAGTGGGCTCAGTATATTTTGTGCTATTTTGCACTAGCTCAGAGCATATCTGCGAGTTGCCACTTAGATTCTTGACATAGCTAAAGAAGGCTTTGTGGTTATCTTTTGAATCCTTGGCTATTTTTCTTTCGAAATTAGTCTTAGAGGATTTTATGAGGGACCTTAGTTTCTTACTGATACTGATCAGGAATGTCTTTCCTTCTTGGGATTTGCTTTTTTTCTGAACTAGTTTCCTCCTTCTATTGTATAGCCTGTTTATGGCAAGGGTCCACCAGACTGGTTTCCTTCTCTTAGGGGAGTGAGTCTTGGTTTTGCTAGGGATGGCACGATCCATGCATCCTTGTAGGTGCTCATAGAGTGCATTTGTAAAGGTTTCTGCATCTTGGGCAACATTATCCTTTAGCGTGGGGGCTGTGAAACTTATGACCTCTGTGTTAAGTAAGATGAAGTTTGCTTTAGAAAAGTTTTTTACTGTGGTTTCCTTAGTTGGGGTGGTGGGGGGTGTTGACATCCAGAGTGATTAGTTTATGGTCTGATCTAACCAGTGATGGGTTGACCTCTGGTGTGGAACACCTGTCACCCATGTTGGTGATGACCAGGTCCAATATGTTTTCACCTCTGGTAGGGGAGTTTACCAGCTGATCCAGGGCATTTGAGTTAATAAATTCCAGGAAGCGATGGACCTGGGAGTTTATACTTGAGTAGTTTTCCCAGTTAACGGTAGGGTAATTGAAATTGCCCAATATCAGGGTGTTCGGTAGGACCTTCATGTTTTCCAGTGTCTCCAGAAAGGTGGAGTGGTGGTCCTGGGTCATGGAGGGTGATCTATAGCAGGCCACAATTTGCATTGCAAACTTGCCTAATGTTAGTTGCACATGGATGATCTCAGAGGTATCATGCTGTGCCACTAACCTGGAGGTGTAGGTACCCTTGATGAATATGGATACAACCCCTCTTTTTGTGTTTTGGTCCATGTTCTGTGGTCAAAATGTGTGGTATGAGTTGTAGCCCGGTAGTGCTGGGGTGCTCTGTGGAGCCTTGAACCAGGTTTCAGTTACTGCACAGATGTTGACGTTCTCCATACTGAGGAGTGCTTCGAGCGCATGCATTTTGAGATTTAAACTCCTTGCGTTGAGTAGCATAACCCTCATTTTTTTATTTGTACTGTTTACGGAGGTGGGTTTGACTTTTGAGCCTTGCCTAAAAAGGCACTATGGGGGCAGCAAGAGCCTTGGCTAGTATTCGAAAGCCTAGGTGTGGCAGGTGCAAGCTATCTCTTGTGAAGCAACGAGGCTTGTCGAGCATGTCGTCCCAGGCTGACAGACACTGGATCCCCTTTGAATGACACCAGAAGCTTAGCCAATTGTTGAAATTGATAATTTTTTTCTTTATACTGCGGTATCATTCTTGGTGAGGGCAGGATGCTACTCAGGGTCAGGGTCATACCCACCTGGGCTACATGATCAGAGAGCTCTTCCATGTCTCCTTTCATGTAGTCCAGGGAGGTACATGTCAGGTCATTCACACCAACATGAACAATGACAGAGTCATATTTGTACTTGTTCTGGAGTGACCTGAGTGCTTGTATTATGTGGCGGACTCTGGCTTCCGACAGGCAGCTAACAGTAACCTTCTCCTTGTCCAGCCTAGTGAGTGAGACGTCAGTGTTCCTGACTATAGAGTCGCCTATTACTAGTGTGTTAGGTATGTTATTTTGCCTTAAGGGCTGTGATTGTGTGGCACACTGATTTTGTGTTTTATGTGTTGTCTGGTTTGTGACAGGAGGTGCAGGTTTTTTGGGTGTCTGCTTTGGAGGTCTGTGATGCTTTTGCATGTTTTTATTTAGTGCCTCTGAGTATGATTTTGTGTATTTATGTGTATTTTTTGCCAGTGCTGGTTTAGTATGTCTATGTGAGGCTGGAGGTGTGGTGCAAGTGTTAACCTTCTCCTCATGACTGCTTGTTCCAGTCTTGGGTGGAGAGAGCTTAGCCTCCAATTTAGCTATTTAATTGCATCTCTCGCATATGTTAATGTTTTGTGGTAGGAGGAGAGGGTTGTCTGTGTACATGAGGCAGTTGTAACATTGCCACAGGATACCCAGGTTCACCAGCTGGACTGGAGACTATACCTGAAATTGCCCTTTGGTCATGTCTGAATAGTAGGGTGAGCTGCTTAGTCACTTGGTTGGTGAGGGGTGAATAATGAGCCTTGCCCTGCTGGGCAATCAAGTGTCGGAGTATATCAGTGCTTGCTATTAGGTCTGAGCAAGTGCTGGACTGTAGGATGCTTTTTAAATGCTTAGGTTGAGAGTTAGACTACTTTCCAGGGAAAAACTGAAGAGGAGACTTGGTGGAGCCGGGATAAATTTAGCCCTAGCTAACCAGCGCTGCCTGGATGTGCAAAACCGTGCAAACGCAGTTTTTACAGCAGGGAAATGAAAGAGATAGAAATTAGCCCAAAATGGCCCACAAACTACTAACTTCTGGGCTGGAACCACACCTCCAGGGACAGATGGCTGCTCAAAGCTCCCTCCCTCTCTCACAGGTGAACAGAGAAACCCCCCTCTATCCAAGTAAGGTATGGGCAACTCAGAAAATTGTAACAGCCCTGAATTCAGCACTAGCCTGAAAACTGGACTATACTAGCTTAGAAAGGTGGGAAACAAGGAACATTTTTCTTTGAAAAGATAAGGCAAAAACTGTAAAAATACACTTAAAACAGCTTTAAATGACTACAAACAGTAAAAATACACTTAAAACAGCTTTAGATGACTACTAGCAATCAGAAAAGGCTTTTAAACAAATTACCCAATTAACCAGTAAAAAAATCTCAAAACTGAGCCCTGTTCCTGTAGTCTTCAATCAGGCAAGTTGTAACTGCACACTCCTGCCACTGGGGTGCAGGGGAACCTTCGCCAAAAAAGAAGGCCTGGATTAGTGCTCAAGTTATACAAACAAAGCTAGATTCAGCAGGCCTGGATCTAGTCTATGCTACAGCAAACAAGGTGCACCAATTTCAGTAAGAAACAGTTCAAATATGTAGGCACTATAAGCCTTTAACCAGAAATTCCCAGCTCAGAAGGGCAGAGTCCAGCCTCTCCTTCCTCAAGAGTGCAGACCACAAACCTTCTTAATGTAAAATAACTGGCCTGAAGCCCAAGTGCTTAAACCAGAACTAATACACTTTTAGAATTTCAGACACTGAGCCCTCAATCAGCAGTTTCCAACTTAGAAGGATGTAAGCTACCTGTCTTGCCACAACAGTACAGACCACAAACCTTCTTAATGTAAAACAACTGGTCAGTTTCCACCTTCATCCTCCTCTACGGTCATGGGCACTGGGTAGTGATACAAAGGATGAGATTATGGTGCTGGAAATCAGATTCCTCTGTAGGACTGCTGGGCTCAATCTCCATGACAGATTGAGATGATGGATGGTTGGGGGTTGACATAATAGGTTGAGGGTGTTTACTTCACAGACACAAGGTACAGGGTTTGATTCTCACCTTTGAGGAAAAGTAGCTAGGCTTAAAATGGCCCACAAGGGTTGCTAGCCTAGTACTTCTCTATGAACATCTGTTCTCAGACTTTGGGGTTGAGGGTTGGTATAATGGTGATGGTGTTTACCTTACAGACACAAGGTGCAGGGTTTGATTCTCACCTTTAGATGGGAAATTGGCGAGGCTTAAAATGGCCCACAAGGGCAGTTAGCCTAGTATTAACTTATGAGCAGAGTACAAACCCTGTTCCCACAAGCTGAATGGAGTCAGTTGTGGTTTGTGCACTTAGTGAGGATGCCTCAGGAATTATACTGGGCATGGCTCAATGGGAGAAGGTCATAGGGTAGATCCACTATGTGATGAAGAGATTACTTCACTCAAGTTTGCTCTTAGAGGCCTGGAGGTCTTACAGGATCAGCTGAGGATTTTTGTCTGATCTACCTTGCTCAGCTTGCTTATCACTCTACTGTAACAGACACTGGGACAAGTGGTTTAACAGTTGGATGGATGATGTACCTAGTTAGCATTTTTGGAAATGCAAACCAGCTTTCAGACTGCTCACTCACCCCCCCCCCCCACAGGAGTAGCCAAAATGTCCAATTTATATATTGTGTATGTCACCCCCCCAATATAACTGCCTTTTCTCTGGTATATAGCTTAAATAACAAATTACAACTACAGCACAAATACTAAAAGTGTTAAATCAGAATAGCTACTAATTATATAATAAGTATATACATCATTCTACAAGCAAATCTTATTTGCTGCCTCACTTGTTCCCATTTCATTACTGTTTAAAACTGGGACACTCGGTTGCTATAATGAGCAAAATGTCACTTCTTCAAAACTACATGTGTTCACAGTGGCTTGCATCGTATGAGCTGCCTACCACACAAGTTTAGAAGAGCAAATATTCTACAAAGTGGTGGACACTGATATAACTTTTCAAGAAATCCTAAACATTGTAGCACTAAATTGCCACTTGAGCACAAAATATCAGGCATGAATACAAAGAACACTAGCTGGACAGCCAATCAAAACTAGCATTGTCTACAATGGAGAGGATCTAGTACCTAGTAGCCAAAAGAACCAAGTGGAATCAGAATTTTAAATTAAAACATTTGAAAGAAACAAGCTAGAAAGATTCAAGTGGAATCAGAAGTTTAAATTAAAACATTTGCTCTGCATGGAGTTTTACTCTCATTTTTTCTATACCCCTATATTGCTTGTTCCAAACAACAACTGCAAATTCCTTTATAAAGTTCATCAGCCTGCTTACTTACTTAAGACTCTAAGCAGGCATTTAACCAGTGTTTTTAAGCCTAAACTAGTTCTCAACCCAGTTGGGCAATCCAGTTTAATTTTTTTTTTTTTTTTAGGTTTGTTTACCAGGGTAGAGCACTGATCAAATATGATCAATTTCATGCTCAGCTTGCACTCGAATAAAGCAAGTAACAATAAATAACACATATAATAAGGAAATGGTTACAGAAAAAAAAGATTTCCAAACAGTTACTATAACAAGCTTAAACAGATTATCTAAAACTAAACAGCAGAATACTGTACACATATATACACATGGGTAGAAATAAGGGAGGAAGAGGTTCAGAGCAAGCTGTACTAAGAAGGAGAGATGTAGTTGTAGGAGGTTGAGTCAGCTGAGGTGTAGGATAGCTTAATGGAGTTTGAAAGATGCAGTGGATTATAGGGGTCATGTGACATGATCTATAGCTTGCATTTGCATGTACTTTGTTAAAAAAAAAAAAAACTCACACACAAAAATGTTAAAAGTAAATAAATATTGGTTTCTTGGCAACTCTCCCAGAGCAGGATCTACTGGTAATGAAAACTATCTAGCTATGAATGCTATCCTCTGCAATATAATAAGAAATGACTTCTCTCACTTTATCATTACACCAGGGAAAACAACCAGAAGATTTCCCATCAAAAGGATGGTTCCGGGGAGTCCCTGGGCTGAGTTATCAATATTCAGATTCTCTGCATAATAACTAACTACATCTGAATGAATTGTAAAACACTGAGACCAGAATGCTCAATTTGAAAATACCTAAAAAGAAAAATATGCCCATCTCAAATGGTATGCTATTAAACAGAATTACAGGTCACAAAGGCAAGTAAAGTTGCAACAGGGTTGACAATGTTATAGTCTTATTTTTTATGTATTTAACTTCGTGTTTTGATAACCAGGTAGATGTGTTGGTTCCCAGAACGTTTTCAGCCATGACCTGGGCACAAGATGTACAAAATTAGTGCATCAAGAAAGGTAGAAAATTCAAAAGAAAGAATATAAACAGTAGAAAAAAAAAAGAGAGAGAATCACAAAACACTGAATTACTCATGTGAGTAAACCACAAAATAGTGAATACTTCTCTCTCACTGAAAAAAGCTCTATATCTGTAAACACCAGCTATAAAACTGAGAGCAAGTGTCCTCTTGGTAGGGATAGTGTTAGGGGAAAGGGCTTTCATTAATGTAATGTGTAGGGTTAGGGCAGGAGTAGGATTAGGACTACTGTTAGAGTTAGCACGGATAATTAAGGTTGGGGGGGTTCCGCCAATACACAAAAAGACAAAGAAGACAGGCAACACAGAAACATGCACAAGACTGACTATCTCCTTACCTAACTCTTAGATTAACCCTAACCCAGGAACATTTGCATGTTCACAACAACTGTTACAACACAGACTTGCACATCTTCATAATCACCACTTTTTCATTCAAACATTAATTTTCCTGCACACTCCTGATTACTTACACTATATAAAACTAAATTCACCCATATGTGATTCACTCAAATAAGCATTCACTCATTTGTGCATTCTCTTTCTTTACAACTACCAAAGCCTTTCTACTAAATGTGATACTACCTTTTGACTTGTAGCTGTGTAAAATGTATTTAATTTAAAATCTAATTCATTCTGAAACAGTAATATTTTACAGTAGTCAGTATGAACAGTAGCATATAATGTTTGTTTTAAAATGGAATGGGTACAAGCAAACAGTGTTAATCAGAGCACAACAGCAAATGCAATCACTAAAACAGTACAACATAGAAGACTGGATACAATCACATGTTAAAACACACACATACCACTTAGTAATATGCAAAACCTAAATGGGGGACCATAACGGTTAAGGTTTTCACTTCATATGAACATTGCTTTCCCATAATAATGTCTGGTCACACTACCTGAAAAATAAGACCCCTATCTTGCACAATGAATACAAAACACTTAGAAATAAAGTAAAAAAGCTCATCATCTCTGATCGACAAAACTACTTCTCCATCCTCCAAAACAGTAGCAAAACAAATCCTCAAAAATTCTGGAAAGGTATCTCTACTCTACTTAACCCCAGCAAACCAGGCACCCCCACCCCGGACCCTAACGCCCCTGATACTGACTTAGCTACCCAATTTAACTCATTCTTTATTGAATCTATTTCCAAATTAACCTCTTCATTCTCTAACAACACCACATTCTCCAATCTACCCCCATCCTCCCATACCAACACTCCATCCTGCGCTGCTACCACTCCCTCACTCTCATCCACTAACATTCCACCCTCCACCTCCCATACCAACACTTCACCCTGCGCTGCTACCACTCCCTCACTCTCATCCACTAACCTTCCACCCTCCACCTCTCCTCCTACTCTCACTTCCTCCCCATCTTCTCTCCCCCCAACACCCCCTCTCCTCACTCCCCACTATTGTCTTTAAAACCCATACCACTTCCACTATAAAAAAACTCCTTCAGAAACTAAAGCCATGCACTAATGCTCCTGATAACATCCCATCTTACTTTCTTAGCATAGCTGCTGATGCAACTGCCTACCCCATTAGCATTCTAATCAACCGCTCTATCCAGGAAAGTACAGTTCCACAAATCTGGAAAAAGGCCTTTATCATACCTTTACATAAAGGTGGCAACAATAACAGTGTGACTAATTTCCGCGCCATTGCTATCCTGTCTCCAATCTCTAAACTCCTAGAAAAGTGTATCCAAATTCAACTCCTACCACATCTCTTAGATAATCACTTATTAACCCCCACACAACATGGTTTCAGACCTGGTCACAGCACTATGACAGCCCTCCTCTCCTTCCTTGAAACTGTAAACAAAGCCCGGGACTCTGGACTTATTGTCTCTACCCTACTACTTGACCTCTCTAAGGCCTTTGACACTATATCACACAGCCTGCTTTTAACAAAACTCTCAAAACTTAACCTATCTCCTTCATCCTTGAACTGGTTCTCCAGCTACCTATCAAATAGATATCAAACAGTAAAATGGAAAAAGGCAACCTCCTCATTTCTAAATACCCCAACTGGAGTTCCCCAAGGCTCCATACTAGGTCCCCTCCTCTTTAACATATTCATAAATAATTTCCGTAACCCTGTCCCATTCTCAAACATTATCCAATATGCAGATGACTCAACTATTATCTGCTCGGCCTCATCTATCCCTACACCTCTCAAGCTTACTCAAGACGCTTTTTTAACCACAGAGCAATGGATGAAAAGAAACCACCTAGCACTAAACGCCTCTAAAACCAAATTAATGGTGTTCACCCCCTTTAAAGTCACCTATTTCGATAGTAACACATTCTCTATTACTAGTCAAACAACACACCTCTGGAACTGGTCTCAGAGACCAAATTACTTGGTGTCCAAATTGATAACCAGCTCAAATTCAACTCCCATATACAACTAAATATAAAAAAAACCCATCAAAAACTTGGTATGCTCTATCGGCAAAAGCACTACCTTACACCTGCTACTAAAATCACTCTTTCTACTTCCTTTCTTATCCCCTCACTTCTCTATGGAGCACCACTTCTAACTAACATACAGTCCTCTCTGAAAACACAACTCTCCTCCTGCTACAACAAAATTGCCAAGTTCGCTACCAGCCACAAGTCCTCCACCCACCACTGTTCCTCTCTCCAACCACTACATTGGCTAGAACTACCCAAGCATCTCACCTATACTCAACTAACTCTTGCACACAAGCTAATTTTCAACCCCTCCCTCTGTCCCTCCCTGTCTTGTACCTTTAAAATGCATCTACCCAATAGAGTATTAAGGTCTAACAACCAAAATCTATTAGAAGTCTACAAACCAACTCGTCCTCCAGGCAAAAATCTTCTATCACATGGTTTAGCACGCCTCTGGAACTCCCTACCTCCATCAACTGGTATCACCTCCAACCATTTTTCTTTCAAAAAATCTCTTCATTCATATCTAGTATCCCAGTGGGAATGCTCTTGCTTTCACCCCACATAATTAACACTGGTAATTTCCATCTTCCTTTCCTTCCCCTATTTACATCTGCAATATTTCCTTAGAATTCCTCCTATCTCATACACTCTTAGTGTTACTGTATCCACTAGAATACACCACACTGTACCCTTTACGTGTAGGATTGCTGATATGTAACTGTACTTCTCATTAATTACTTTGAAACATTCCTTCTTTGTTTGTACCACCTGTATGCTACATTACTAGTTTGTATTATTTGTAAAAGTTTCATCTCTAGTTTGTATTAGCTGTAATGTTTCCTCTACTACTTTGTAATTGTTTGTTTGAATCTCTTACTCTTGTATAATTATCATGTTTAACCTATTGTAACTTTGATTGTTTGGAGCTTTTCTCCCCAGGACTCCATTGAAAATGGGTTCTTCTTGGCCCAATGGACTATCCTGGTAAACCAACTGCAAATAAATAAATAAAATAAATAATCATGTATCTACTACTCTTAAAGGGGAGAAGAGGGACTAAATGTGACATTTACAAATACACAGAGTTATGATTTAAAGACAGTTACAAACCTCTAGAACCAAGCTTCTACAAGGGGGTAAAAACCATTCCCTCAAACCCCTGTTACTTTGTTATTCTCATGGCAAGGACACATAGCCTTGGGGATTAGAGCAAACCTGTTTTCAGATGAACACAGGCGCTATACTAATCTCCAAGGAAGTCTCATAGATACAACCTACTACATGGAAGTGCAGGAGCCATTAGTCCCTAGCATCTGCTCTTACACTGTTAAGAGCTATATTGGATTTTTTTGCGTTGCAGCTACAATGAGCAGCAACTTGTCAATGCAAAATCATCAAGAACCTAGTGAAACTCTTGATCACACAACCTGGAAGTGGCAGCTAACTTGGGTCTTGTGGAGGCAAGGGAAGAAAGGTCTGTTAGTGCTTTCTTCTCAGATTTGATGGGTTTCATTTGATGATTTCAGTTAGATGAGTTAGAAGTTCCATGGACCATGAAATTAAGTGCAGGACTCCCCAGTCTCAGTTATTCAGCTATGCTTTTAAGCTTAATTTTTATTTGCACTTAGCTATCAACACTTATACGAGGACTTCCAAGATGGCTGCACATTGACCAACAGTTTAATTTCAACTCTCCCACTGTATATATAAAAAAAAGAGATAAGGACCAGTATTCTGTCAGTTTTAGCAAATTCAATACAGTCTAGTAAGTACACTGTTGGGATGCCAGCAAAGAAGAAACTCAAGCAGCCTGAAGGAAAATCAACTAGAAAAGCTGAAGAGAAAATATTGATTGGGAAGAATCCTGCAGCTGTTCAGCAAAAAGCAGTTCAAACTCCAGCTTTGGTGCAAGACATATTTTCCAGTAATCTAGAGGAAAAATAAATTAAATGTGCTCAGAGCTGATTAAAATAAATGAAACACTAAAACAGTATATCAACTCAAATATCAAAAGATTGGAAAACAGAAGAAGCTTTAAACAGCTATTTAGAAGAACTGATAAAACTGTAAAAATCAGGTCAAAATGAAGAAAAGGCTGGCTGAGTATAAGACTGCTCAAGAAAAGCTGTTTCAAAAAATGACGAGTTAGAGGACAGAGCGCACAGGGAAAACCAAAGATTTTATGCTGTATTAGAGAAACTGGAAGGAACAGACTGTATTAATTTTATGAAAGCACAGATAAGCAACTGGACTAGTATTTCACAGCAGGCTCTGTTGAAATGGCACATCATGTGTATGCCCTAAACTTGGTCATAAGAAAACAGCCAAGACCTGTATTAGTAAAGATGCAGTCATACCAGCAGAAAGTTGTTCCTGACAAAATTGTGGAAGAAGGGAAACGGTACTAAAAACTGGAGACATCAGAGTGTTTGTAGAAAATGATTATTCACTGTACACAAGGGAAAAGAGAAGCAAATTTATCCCAGTAATTAGGGAATGTCCAGAGGCAAGTATGAAAATCAAACTGCTATATCAAGCTGTCTTAAGAATATTTTTTTCCTGGAAGATCAGTTACTTTCTGATGTAGAAGAGGCTAAAGAGGAAAACAAAAGTTTGTCCAAAAAAGTGAGCCAACAAACAGAAGAGGACTCCGCTTCTCATTCTTCTGATAATAACGCTCATTGAGATACTTTGCATGTGAAACCTTTTCGATGTTCCAAATTGAAATGCTTGAGAGACAAAAAAAGCACAGGGACTAGGAGAATCTGGAGTACCTTGGACTTGAACCAGAGTCTGTGGTTGGGAGATGGAGATGAATAAGAAGAAGAACAGCAACACTACAATTATTGAATAAATCTAAGATTATAAAGCATCAATCACATTTGTGAAACATGGCTTTATGAGGGAAAAGTGGAAAGATTGGACTTCTGTTGACTTTGTTAAACTTGTGGGGACTGAAAAGCATATACCCTACTTCATGTCAATGTTTGGAAGGACACTAGAAGGAAACAAAAAAGTAACTGTTAAGTAAAACAATTTTTCTTTTTAACAGTATTTGCAGAAGTACATTTTATGATATAAACTGCATGTTATATAGTAAAGCATTTTCAGTTATTGTTATATGTGGTAATGATACTAAAGTAAGCAAGTGTCTTTTTTCTTCTTTTTTTAATTTGAAGAAATGTAGGCATTACACTTTAAAAAGAGAAGAAAAGCTGGGCAAAAGTATGTTTAAGTTAATATGTTGTAATTTTGGGTTGCTGAGGTGGGAAATGGGGTGTAAAAGTGCAAAAATGATTTTATATATACCGTTGATATGTTTTCTCTTACTTTTGCATAGGTGAATACCTGTATTAAGGCCCGTGGCTTAATGTAATATGTTTTTTGGTAAGCAAGTAAATATGAGAACACTGAATGTAATTACAAGTCTACCTTTTGCAAATAAATGTTCAGTGTGAGTTGACAAGTCCGCAGCAGAAGGCAGCCATAAATTTTCTTTAAATGGAGACATGCTGACTAAAAGGATAGGCACTAAAAGCTAGAGCACTTTTGTAAGGATAAATGTAATGTGTTTTTGAAAGAATGCAAGCTGTTTTTCACATCTGGAACAGGAATAAAGATAAGGTAAGAACAAACAGCAATTAACATAAATAGAAGCAGAGGCTGGAACATGTGCCTTAACCATGGATAACCTTAACTTTAGATTAGGTAAAGCCAATGTCTGCAGCTGTCAATTTGGGACAATATTTCATATCAGGAGGGTTAAAGTTCAACATTTGAAGATGTAGACATGGGTCTGTTTTAAGTTAATAGGTTATGGGGCTTGTTCTTTTTTTGTGTGTTTTCATTAAAACAAAAAGTCTTGCAAAATGTGACATAGGCTCAACTGTATAAAATATCAATCTACTAAACATTAGTGGGTGCATCTAACACAAAGACTGAAAGCAGATTTTTTAAAAAAACTGTCATATATATAATAAGTGGGAATAACTTCTTTTCATAATGGCTACACTATCCATATTATTTTGGAATGTTAATGGCCTCACGTATATAGACAAAAAGGAAAGAGTACTGAATTATATTAAGAAATGCAGAGTGCAAATTGCAATTCTACAGCAGACACATGCAGAAAGATGTGAGCATATGAATTTGATAAAGAAAGGATTTCAGAAAGTATATTCAGCAGAGTATCAGGGACAATGGAAAACAGGAGTACTTATACTAATTGCTAGAACACCTCCAACAGTGATAAAAGAGGTAAAAAAATAATGGTAGAATTGTCATGTAAGGGGTTACTGGCAAGGGAGGAGGATTATGCTGGTATCTACTTATACTTCACCTAAAACTGATATTACAGAACTTAAAAACAATTGGGGAGAAATAGTCAGCTTTCAGAAGGGAATATTAGTTATAGGTGCCACTAGAATTTGATTTGCAACAGTGAGGATGTATCTGGGGGGTTCTAGAAGGGAAAATACCAAAGAGGATAGATTTCTGAAATATTTGGTGTGGAAGACGTGATGTCCCTCTTCTGGCCCAGTAATCAAGGAGCCTCAATCCTTACACTGACACTGGTGAGGGACATTCACTTAGAACAAAAGCAGACATACACAGTATTTCCAGATGCAGCTATCTCCACCAAGCACAATTTCCCTTAAGAGCACACAAGGAACACACATAGTCTGGGTGCTGAGCTTCTCTCTCTCTCTACGACCCCAGTAAGACTCCCCATTGACACAGCTACAGAGTTGAGTCCTCAGCCAAGTGTTCCAAGCCAAGTCCTCCACCACCCTCTCTATGAAACCAGTGCTCTGTGTCTCTGCTCCAAGCAACTGACACACACACTCTGATATTTGATTTTCACAGATACACACACACACACACACACACACACACACACACACACACACACACACACACACACACCTAGGAAAGGCTGGCACAGATTTATTAGCTATGCAGCCTCGGCCCAGACTATAAGGTAAGTATTGCCACCTGAACACTCCAAAGCCAGCTATTCTAAGGCTCTTACAAGGGTACCCAATTATACTGAGTAACATTAATAATAGTACAAATGGTAGTGTTTGGTCAATGCAGCAAGGCTTTCAGGAGCAGCCACAGGTCGCCAAATAAATATAAGCACTCTCAACGGTTAAAATATTCTCTAAAAGACCAGCCACAATGAAAAGTTTAAATATATTTAATAATAAAAGAACATGAAAATACTAAATATCTATTTACAATAAACACCAGAGTTTTAGTCATAGGAAATATTATAAACAACACAGATGGATAGATGCACACAGATAGAGAAAAACAGTACTTAACTAATCTCATTGTATTTTTCTAACTGATCTAAAGAATTACTATTCCCTAGTTACTTACTAAAGCATGGCAAGATTAAGTGGGTGACTGGTCTTCCTTGTTGGTCAGGTTTCAAAAACAGACTGTTCTGAGACTTCTGTCTCATCTAGTATTAAAACATCATTTCAGTGCTGGATTAAAGAATGACATCACATACATCTGGTCATTCCACATTACCCTCTTTGTTAGAAACTGAAACAGAATTTTGCACATATGTGTTACCACACACACAGATAGAGCTTTGCTGAGATGCGTTAGAGCATCTGGGAGCTATAAAACTATTTCAAAACCTCTACCCTTCCAGGGTAGCAATTAGCTCTCCCCTAAGGACAAAACAGAAGGACTCCTAGTCCTGGTTTTCACAGACATTTCATCTCTGGCTGCAATCAGAACTGTAAAATACAAGCTTTATGGCCTAAGCCAGGTAATTTAATTTCATACTATTTTCAAAGTAAGCTGGACTGAGATCAACCTCTTTTTTTTCCAGTATCCTCTGTTACAGTATATTCATTTGAACAGTTACAATACAGTCTGTCATACAGCTGTATTTCTTTTCTGTCCAACAGGACCCGATGTTGGTACATTTTTAACACAAGCATCTTTACAAATACATTTTTATTGTAAGCATCTGTACAAATCAGTTTGGCATACAAATGACATCTGATTCTTTACAAAACTCCAGCAAGCTATACTGGCATATGTTACACTTCCAATGCCCCACTTCTCCTGGCATAGCTGGCAACACCTCTCATCATCACAGAAGACAAGAATTCAGCAGTAGGAATTCAGAGAGCATTTACATATTCCTCAAGGTACAATAACTGGGCTCGACTAGGCAGAAAATATATTTCATAGGAACATGCACATTCAACTGAAAGCTTTGACACACATCCAATAACTATTTCAGATAATTTGCCAATAACAACTAAGATAAAAATGCAGGATAATAAAGTAAACATGAGACACTTGCACTTCCCCATCTACCTGCTAAAAAGACAGGAATTTAAAGAATGGATACTAAAAATTATTCCAGAGTTATTATGGAAGACAAAAATTTCAAGCTACAGCCAGTAAGTGGGATAAAATGAAAGTGGACTGTAAAACAGGGTAGAAATCAAAGGAAAGGACATATGGTTAAGAAATAAGAATTATTTAGATGGGTTGACAAAGGTTAAAGTATTGCAGTATAAGGTGAATTTCACTTAACAAGAAGCAGTGCAGCTGTAGAGTGCTAAAGAAAAATCAGGAGTATCTGGATACCATGCATGAAAGATTGCTGTTAAGCAACTACGTTCCATAATTCCATAACACAAAAAGTTTTAGCACAATGACTTTGGCAACAGAAAGCAAAAAGCATTGCTGCCAAACTTAAGGAACCTATAACAAGAAAAAAAAAGAGATCCTGCACAGGTATTAGAGACATTTCAGAAATGTTCTTTGTATAAAGCAGAGAAATGTGAAAATCAAGAAAGAGCACAAATGAAAATATTTATGGGAGACTTGGGTATGCCAAGGTTAAAGGTAGAGGAGGATCAACAATAACATAGTAGGTTATGAGATAAAAATGGTGGCATTTAATCAATCTGCAGGAAAGTCTCCAGGAACTGATGGTGTTCCTGTGGAGGTTTGGAAGCTAGGAGAGAAGAAAGTGATAAAAGATCTGGAAGGTTTTGTTTAACAGTATTTTAAAATGAAGGGAAGCATCAGCATCCAGGAAGAAAGTTGTGATGGCTAAAGAAGGTAAAGACCCTTTAGACTCAGCTTCATATAGGCCCATTTCAGATTTAAAGCATGATTATAAAGTGTTTCTATAATAGTTAAAAGAATGGCAAAGGTGTTGCCAAAATTGATAGATATGGATCACTGTAGTTTTGTGGAGGGGAAGCAAATATTTGACAACATTAATAGAACAATGAAGATCCATAGAGAAGCAAAGTGTAAGAAAATGCCACTGCTGTTGATGGGTCTTGATACAGAGAAAGCATTTGACTGAGTAAGCTAGGATTTTATGAGTAGGGCAGTGGAAGCATCTGCATTCCCTGATACAATTATAACATTAATTAGGAGGATATATGAAGGGTCAGAAGCAAAAATTAAAGTGGGAAGTTTCCATTCTGACAAGTTGTGTCTGTAAAGAGGAGCTGGGCATGGGCATCTTTCCCTCTTTGTTACTTGCTTTATATTTTCAGCCACTGGCAAAGAAAATAGGGGACACAGAAATTCATGGATATAATTGGTATGGTAACCAAGAAACGGTTTTACTTATACAGAATATTGTTTTATACCTGATAAAAGCAGAAAAAGACATCTCAGTCTTGTGGAAACTCTTGAAAGTTTCAAGTTTTTTCGTGATATAAAATTAATGAAGATCAGACAAAGGCTGTAGCTGTAAGATATGTACCCACACATGTACTAGACAGTAATACTCATATTTATGATGACACAATAAAATGAAATAGTTAGGAGTAGGGTTTAAAAAGGATTATGTTATGGCAACTAAGGATATGTGTGAGGAGTCTAAACAAAGGGTAATACAAAAGCTGAGAAACTGAAAGTTATTGTTTATGGACATGGATACCAAGATACAAACAATGAAAATGTTTTAGGCCCTTTAGATTTATATACAAGTGAGTTATATTTTTATCAACCAGAGGACAAATTGTAGGAATAATTAATAAAGAGTTGGAGGAATTTATCAAGGAGGGGAAATGTGTGTGTGTGTGTGTGTGTGTGGGGGGGTTCAAGAAATAAGAACAGAGTCTAATTTTGGATGCAGATTCTTAAGGAGAATAACAGCCATACAGAATATTATATTCAAAAGCAGCAGAAAGTATTCTAAGAACTAAGCTAACACAAGAATGGAGAAAGGAGATTTTGTTGAGGGGGATGACTGCAATTAGGGGTACACAGACTAGACAAGAGGGGGCTGGAATTTATTGCAGAAAAATGGCAAAGGAACAAAGGTACTGGGCACAAATAATGTGAGGGAAAGATAACAGAATGGGAAGAGACCAAGAAATAAATTTGAACTGCAGGCTAGAGACTGCCTTCCCTATCAAGTGTTGATATCAGGCAAAGAGAAAGGGATAGGAGAATCCTAAGTGAAAAACCTGCTCTGATAACATTTAGTTGAATCTAGAACAGAAACTGCAATTTTAGAAGGGGTAATTAGCAAGATATATAAAATATTGCATGATAACTACAGAATCAATCAAAGGAGGTATTCCAAGATTGGGAAGAGAGATTAGACGAGCAATTCATGAGGAAACAATGGGAGGACATATGTATGGCTCCTAAGTATGCAACTAAGTCTAGAAGATATAGGACTTTTGCTTGGAAGTGTTTGCATAGGTATTTTTATACCCCAGACTCCAAAGAATTCTTCCTCAGGTAGATGGCAAATATTGGAGGTTTGACAGGGAAGAAAGAGGTAACTGGGAAGTTTTGGGAGTGTAATAAGTTGGAAGACTTTAAAAATTTCCTACAGAGTACTCTGTCAAAACATATATGGTGAGCAATTGGATGTAACTAAAGTAAATGATTTTTTGAGCTGGGATACAATACCTGACTTGCCTAGACATACTAATGCCTTGTTAAGTTTAACTCTTGTGGCTGCCAAAAAACTAAATTAGTAGAAAATGGATATCAAAGTCTAAACCAACTGTATTTGAAGTACTGAATATTGTAACAAAGATAATAGAACTGAAGTGGGATCTTAGAAAAGGGGATGAGCAAATTACATAGAAAATGAAAATTGTGGGAACAATGCATGCACGATAATGTTTTGGAGGAGTGAGATTTAAAGGAAGGCAGGAACTGAGCAATTTATGTAATGTTGGATTGACAGTTATACAAAAAACATATGTGATGTATAATGTTTGTAACCAGGAACATGCTAATATGGTTCACTTTTTTTTATATAAGTGTGTGCGCATTTGTTTTACGTGATAATTCAATAAAGGTGTTATTACTACCAATACAGCATTATTGGTCTGCTACTGCTAACTGCATATTCAAGATTTACACTATCAGGATGCCATGTCCCAGTACTTTAGCTGCTCATGGATAGGAACTCAAGATCTTTGTTTCCAGAATTCCAAGGTGGGAGATTTTGGAGGTAGCCCTTACCCTACAGGTCATTTTCTGCAAGGTTTATGCCACTACGGCCAAAACCTTGGTAAATATTGACTGAAAAACCCAAATGTCAACATTCAGTAAAAGTAAGTGATGCCCATCCAGAGCAAACCAAGGTAACCTCTTTTGAAAGACATCCTTCATGTCCAGTGACACTATCTTGTCACTGCATCAACAGAAGCATAACTCCTTATACAGCCACGGTCTAGAACCAGATATAAGTATGTGTTTGCTGAACTTGCTAAAGTCCAGAATGAAACAGAAATCCAGCCATCCTCTTGGGGGCTAGAAAAAGGAAGGAGTAAAACTCCCAGCCCAATTTTGAATGTTTACAGTCTCTATGTTCCTTTTAACAGCAGAGGCAGAGGCTGTCAAAAGAACTCTGCTGATGCAGACTGGTCTCTCAAATCTGGTCCCTTTGAGAACAGGATTTGTGAATTTCAAAACACTGGCAGGTTGACAATGTCTAGCACCATCTGGTTTTCCTGATGATTCTCCTTTGATGGATTTTCAAAGCTGGGATGAATTTGAAGAACCATCTCTCTCAATAACAGCCTCTGATCATAGTCAGGACTACTGCAGCTTGGGAAGAGCAGTCTTTTTGGGAGACTTTGGTAGTCCTGACAAAAATAAGACTACATTATGCTTCAGAGTCTTTTTTGGAGCAAGGAGAATGTTGTTTTTTTCCTTTTCTGGAGTTAGTTGGGAGGAGGCAGCAACAGAAAGGACCACAGTGTGATGGTCTCTACTCTCTTTAATAAATCATCAGCCAGGTCCTCAGGGACCTGGAAGGCATTTCTCCCCATGCATAAGAATATTCCTTCAGAGTTCTACCACCTTAGGAGCCATAGTCAAACAGTATACAAGGTCCTCCTTGAGTCCAGACTTGGGGAAGTCAGCAACCATTTCTATTGCCTGATCTATCACAGTGGACTGAATTTTGGACAGGGAGTTGAAGGCCCTTAGTTCCAATGTCTGGCAGCAGGGTAGGAAAATATTGTGTCTTCTCTCGCTTATGCTGGGCCAGACAAATTACACAGGAGTTGGCCTGAGGATGCCTGATGAGGGAACTGCGTTATAATCAGCCAAGGACTTGGAAAACAGCATCTACTTTTCTAAAGCTATGTAAGCAGAATGAGCATGTTTCCAGACTGCCAAAATATCATAAAGACCAAACAAAACCAGAATGTAAAAAGCAGAAAACAGATCAAAAGTGATGCAATACAGTCTTCTATTTTTATTAGCTACTTAGTGGCTCAGACAGAATTGTCCTTCAAGAATTTTGGTCTTTCTGACCATCTTTCTAATATAATACAAAGTACAGCCACAGGTAATAGCAAACATGACCATACAGTTATAAACTGACACAATTCTAAAGTTCCGTCTACTGACAATATAATAATAATGTGAAGACATAAATCTAAAAGCATTACATTGTTGACAACTAAATGTGCCATTTCTGGTGACATGAAATGAATTACTTCTTGATGTAGTCTGGAAATTACTGGATGTTAATTTTCTCATTTGCTCCCTAAATTTCCACAATAACAAAGGAAATACAGAACCTGTATGGTAAAGCCTGATCTAGTACATTATCCGTAATATAGCACAATGACTTTTAATAATGTCCAAATGATCACCTGGATTCAGTAAGATGTTAAAGACTGTAATAATGGCAATAAACTTAACAATGTTTAACGCCCATACATGGCATAACCTTATCTCATTTAGATTCATTGTTTTACAACAATTAAAGTCCAAGGTATTCAGCAAAAAAAAGAAAAAAAAAAAGGTCTAAAATTGTTACAATAGGAAGGAGTTAAGGTTTCTTCTTGCATTTAATGCTACGGTTAAACACAGCTGTTCATGGAACTTATTAATCTGCTAAGTTCTGCTACTGGATGTTGGATTTCATGGGATCTGTTTAAACCCTTGACTTTTTATGTTTTGTATATTTCTGAGGGATGACTTTAAGATAATAGCTAGTTAAGTTGGGAGACTGTATTACACCACTTTTTTGTTTTGTTTTTTTCACCAAAAACAGCATCCATAACTACTCTGGTTAAACTATAGTGTGAGTACAGGGGACCAGGGGCACTTCTTGGCACAGGATTACTTAAAGGGCAGAAAGGTGTGCTGTTTCTTGTCCTTTCTTTGTTTTTCATTTTTCTCTTCTGCTATAAAGTTGTTGCATTTGCATTACACTCGGCTCATTTCCACAGAGCTCAGCAACTCGATCACTCCACCAAAAAGAAAGTGATTTTTGCTTGAATACAGCCTAAAACAAGACTGATAAGGACATTTTTATTAGTTTTGCACTACCATTGTGCACTGTTTGATGGTATAACTGCATTATTATATTGCATTTCTTGTGACTTTGCATTTTTTGACCTTTTTGTAATCTCAAGCTGGAAAGTACAGTTTTTTACCTACCATAAATGTAGATATTCGAGTGTTCACCCTGCTGCAGTCATCACACTTAGGTTATCCTGCCGTCAGGCGGTCCTGCAGTCGGCCCGAATTCCAAAGTCTTGGTCTGGCGTCTGTTGCTGTCGCTTCTTCCCTGACGTCAGTGCGTCAGGGGTATATAAGAGGCATCCGACGCCATTTTCTTCAGTTTTTCTTGCCCCAGATGTCAGGTGCCCTCAAAAGGTACGCAATATATATATATATATATATATATATATATATATATATATATATATATATATATACAGACACACACACACACACACACACACACACACACACACACACACACACACACACACACACACACACACACACACACATGGCTATATAAAAATAAAACAAAACCCTTAGGTACAAGCAAATACACCACAGAGGTAGTATAGGATAAAGAGGTAAAGATAAGTTCAGCTAGTTCAGAGGGGATGGAAGGAGGGTAACCTGGACTGCAGCAGGGTGAACACTCGAACATCTACATTTATGGTAGGTACAAAACTGTACTATGTTCATCGTGTTACCCTGCTGCAGTCAACACACTTGGGTTGAATCCCAAAGCTAAGGAGGGGAGGTGGAGTCAAACAGGGTTAGAAGAAGCTAGTAGGCCCTGCAAAACTGCAGTGGCAAAACCAGCTCTAGTCTTAGAGTAAAGAGGTAAATGATAGTGTTTGGTGAAGGTGTGCACTGAACTCAAAGTAGCAGCTTCCAGAATATCCTTGGTTGGCACTCCCCTGAGAAAGGCTGCTGATGTAGCTGTAGCCTTGGTGGAGTGGGACCTAATGTTAGCAGGTACTGGTTTCCCATGATGTGTGTAGCAAAAACGTATGCAATGTCCTATCCATTTAGAAATGGTCTGTTTTGAGATAGCTTTTCCTTGTGATCCTGTAGCATAGGCTACAAAGAGCTGGTCAGTTTTTCTGAAAGCCTTACTTTTATCCAAGTAGTCATGTAATTGCCTGTGAATGTCCAAAGAGTGCAGGAGTCTTTCTCCTTTGTTCTGGGGATTTGGGAAGAAGGTGGGCAAGTGAATGGTTTGGTTTAGGGCCACATTGGATACCACCTTTGGCATAAAGGAAGGATTAGTTCGTAGAGAAACTCTGTCTTGATGAAAAATGATGAAAGGTTCCAGTGCCATTAGTGCCTGTAGCTCTGAGACTCTTCTAGCTGAGGTTATTGCTAGTAGTAGGGCAGTTTTCCATGAAAGAAATTTTAAATCAGTTGAAAAAGCTGGTTCAAAGGGCGGCAGTGTAAGCTTTTCCAGGACAAAGTTGAGATCCCAAGTAGGTGTTGGAGCTCTCCTTGGCGGTCTTAAGTTCTTAGCCCCTCTGATGTACTGCCTTAGGAGTGGATGTGAAAATAAAGGAGGATCCGTGCTGTAATGAAATTGCTAAGGCGTGGATCTTAATAGATGAAAAGGAAAGTCCTTTGTGTAACATCTCAGTTAAATATTGTAGAATCTGAGGAATGTTTGGCTCCAGGGGATTTAGGCCTTTAGCCTGGTTCCAGGAGCAAAATCTTTTCCATTTGTCTGAATAGGTTTTCCTGGTGCTGGGCCTCCTGGCCTCCAGAATGGCATCCATAACAGCTTTGGATAAAGGTGTTGGCTGGTTGTTTAGGTAATTTGCCATGCAGCCAGGTTTAAAGTCTTGAGCTGGCTGTGTAGAATCAGACTGTCTTGTGGTTGAGCAGGTGAGGAATTTGTGGCAAAATCCATGGTGGGCCCTGGGCCATGTTCCTTAAAATTGGGTACCAATGTTGGCATGGCCAGTCTGGTGCAACGAGAATCATTTGTGGCCTCTCTAATCTGACTTTCAGCAGTACCTTTGCTAGAAGAGGCAGTGGAGGGAAGGCATACACTGTTAATGTTTTCCAACTGAATGAGAGAGCGTCCACTTTCCAAGCTAGTGGATGGAAGGTCCTTGTGCAAAATTTTTGAAGTCGGTAGTTGTGGGGGCTTGCAAACAGATCTATGTCTGGGCGTCCCCATTTTTGAGCTATCATTGCAAATACTTGCGGATCTAGTTTCCATTCGTGTGGATCCATGATGTTTCTGCTTAGGTCGTCTGCCAATGTGTTTTTCTTTCCTGGCAGGAATTGTGCTTGTAATTGAACCTGGTAAGACAGTGCAGTGTTCCACAAGGTCATTGCTTGCCTGCATAGAGGGTAAAAATGTGTGCCCCCTTGCTTGTTTATGTACCACATGACTGTGGTGTTGTCTGTCCTTATTAGTAGTTGTCCTAGGTGTAGAAGGTCCTTGAAAGCTCTTAGGGCATTCTGCACTGCTAGCATTTCTTTTTGATTGATATGCAGGTGTCTCTGATCTGTAGTCCATTTGCCCTGAATGCACTGTCCATGTGTGCTCCCCAGGCATAGTCCGATGCATCTGTTGTCATAGCTTGCCTGGCTGTGTGTAAGGTGAAAGGCTGACCCTTGTTGAGGTGACATGCCTGTGCCCACCATAGAAACTCCTGTTGAAGGCAGGGAATGAGTGGAATCATTGTTTCCAAGCTGTGGCTGTGCTGAGTCCATACACTTTTCAGGTACCATTGTAATTTCCTCATATGCAGTTTTGCAAATGGTATTAGTAGTATGCAAGATGCCATGAATCCCAAGGCCTGCAGAATTTTTCTTGCAGGGAGTTGGGTCTTTGTTGCCATTATTTTGAAATATTGAAACAGCTGTCATTGTTTGTCTGGCGTGAGATAAGCCATCTGGGCCATTGTATTCAAGCTGGCACCCAGGAATGTTATGTTTTGTGAGGGCACTAGTTTTGATTTATTTTCGTTTACTGTGTACCCTAGGCAACTTAGAAGGTGTCTGACAAATGCCAGATGCTGTAAAAGAATGTCCTTGCTTTCTGCTTGAATAAGACAGTCGTCCAGGTATGGGTATATTTGAATTCCTCTTTGTCTTCAGTATGCAATTACTGGTGCCAGGCATTTTGTTTAGACCCTGGGCACAGTTGATAAGCCAAAGGGCAGTGCAGAGAATTGATAATGCGTTGAACCTACAATGAAGCGGAGGTATCTTCTGCAAATTTGTCTGATAGGGACATGCAGGTATACCTCCTTGAGGTCCAAAGTGACTAGCCAAGCATTCTTGCCCAGCATGGGAAGAAGCTGCTGTAGTGTTAGCATCTTGAATTTTGGTACTTGCAGATAGGTGTTCAGAATTGAAAGATCCGGAATGGGTCTCCATGCTTTGTCCTTTCTTGGAACTAGGAATAGTCTTGAGTAAAATCCTTGTCCCTGCTCCTATGTAGGTACCTGTTGGATGGCTCTCATGTTCATGAGAGCTGTAATTTGTTTTTGTGCCTCTGCCCATTGATTTGGTGTCAGGTTTGGCATTCCTTTGATCCTTGGTAAGGTATGAAAGTGGAATCTGTATCCCTGAGAAACAATGTTTAGAACCCATTTGTCTTTTGTGATGATGTGCCAGTTGTCTGCAAAAAATGCTAGTTTTCCTCCCAAGGGTGTTACCAGGAGAGATTTGCTTGGTAGTTTGAGGATAGAGTCATTGTGTCTGCCTTCTGCTAGCTTGGGGCCTGTCTTCTCCTGCTTTCTGGGTAGCAGAACCCCATTGGCAAGGTTTGTAAGGGCCCTGTGACTGACCTCTGCCCCTTGGGCATCTGTATTTGCCCCTCTGTGATCTGTCTGAAACTGCAAAGGACCAATTTTTTGTTGGCCAATTTCTGCTGAAGCGAGGGAGTTGTACCTGCAAGAAATCCTTGACCGTTTGCATAGATTTAGCCTTAACCTCCATTTTCTTAAAACCTCTTCTACTTTGACACCAAATGATACATCCTGTTGTAAAGGTGCATCTAACAATTTTGCTTTAACATGGTCAGGGAGGGTTTGCTCTTTTAACCAAGCATGTCTACGAATGACTGAGCCAGTAACAGCTGCTCTACAGGAAGCTTCCAGTGAATCAAATCCGCATTGTAAAGTATGCTTGCCCACCTGTTCAGCTGCATGCAACAGATCCTGCATTTCCTTGTATTCAGGCTGTTCTGAGTGTGTGCGCATTTTTTTGTTTTAACTGAGACATCAGGAATTGTTGATATTTCAACATGTGAAACTGGCAATTTAATGCTCTCATAGCCAGAGTTGCAGAGGTGTATATTTTCTTTCCCCATCTATCTAGGGCTCTGGAATCTCTTTCAGAGGGCACAGGATTTTTAGCCATAGAAGCCTTTGCTCCCTTAGGACCCTGGGATATGGTTTCTGGGTCAGCTACAGGGCTTTTATAAAGGAATTTGTGTGAGTCAGGTACTCTGTAGTATCTGTCTGGTTTGGCTGGAGCAGTAGGTAGAGAGTCTGGATTTAAACTAGACTCCAAGTAGACATCATCCACAATATCTAAAACAGGGGGGATAGCAAGAGGTCTGTGCTGGGGTAAAAAAAGGAACTCTCTGAGCCTTTTCTTAGAATCTGAGTAATCCTGGCCTTCCCAGTGGAAATGTTCCCTCATGGTATGTAATGTTTCCCCAAAGGAGTAGTCTTCAGGGGGAGATGCTGAGGGAATAGAGTCTTCAGCATCAGAATCCTCATAAGGTGGAAAAGTGTAATCCTGTTCCTCAGAAGAATCTGAGGAGAGAGAAACCTGGTCAGAGGATGCATAATCCTCCTCTTGGAATAAGGACAGACAACACCACAGTCTTGGTCTTTTATCAGGAGGGGGACGGAAACCACTGATAAGGGTAACTAAATCTTCAGCCATCTCAAGCATCTGTTTCTTAGGCATGGGGCCTTGACCTGTAGACTGATGAACAGTTTTCTTAGGTTTTAAAGGAGATTTAAGCTTAGCATAAGATTTAATGGTGAGTGTAGTCGGTCTGAAGACACCTTCTGCAACCGAAGGAGTTTCCTCTGCACCGGTGTCGGTAGATGGCTGCGTCAGCCTAGTAGACTTCGCTTGGGAGTCGGCAGCTGTCTGGGGTTCCAGCTCTGCGGTCGTCAGGGGCTACGTAGGGTCCTCACTGAAAACCGGAGAACCGGCAACAGGTCCAGCTGAGGCCTCGGGGTCTGGCTTATTCCTAGGCTGCCTGTCCTTATCCTTGTGTTTTTTATGATTTGCGGTCGTCGGCTGCTCCGACGGCATGATATAATTGAATTTCCTACCAAAGTAATGTCGTGCGAAGTCAAAATGGCGTTTGATAGTGTGTTTATTAAACCTAGCGTAAAACCGACAACCTGTGACGTCGTGGTCTGGGCCTAGACAAGGAATGCAATAAGAATGGAAGTCCTTATGAGGTATTTGCTTCCCACAAGAAATGCAATTGTTAACTTTTTCTGACATCGGACTGAGGCAAGAAAATGTTCCCCAACGGGGTACTTAGCTTTACTGAAGACTTCGGACTGAAATTCAAATCGAAAATCTCAGGTGTCGGCCGACCGGCACTTGCGAACTGCTTCTGCTTCGGGCACCGCGCGGCAAGAAAGACTGAAGAAAATGGCGTTGGATGCCTCTTATATACCCCTGATGCACTGACGTCAGGGAAGAAGCGACAGCAACCGACGCTGGACCAAGACTTTGGAATTCGGGCCGACTGCGGGACCGCCTGACGGCAGGATAACCCAAGTGTGATGATTGCAGCAGGGTAACACGATGAACATCTGCTTTGGTCAAACTCCAGTGAGAGTAGAGGACACTTGAGATATTTCTTGGTGCATGATTACTTAAAGAACAGAAAGGTTTGTTGTTTCTGATTACCCCACTCTGCTGCTATATATTCACTGCATTTGTATAACTCTGCTCATTGTGCAGCTGTGGTTTGTACTGCTCTATAAAGATGCAGGAGATTAGACTTAAAAATTTGCCTATAAAACTACCTCTGCCTTTTCCTCAGTAGTCAGTTGCGCAAAGAGTAACTAGTTTGCATGATAAGGAGTACGCAGTCCCATGAGTTCATCTCCTTGTAGTCTTGACTGTAGCCTATATTCTTACATCACCCAAGCTGCCAGCTGTAAATCCTCTTGTACCATCACCTTATAGATCACATAATAAGGATCTGCAGCCATGAATATGCTCTTTCCTACTACCAATGGAGCCAGTTTGGTGGACATCCTGAGACAATGTAGTAATCATCTTATGTTTACAGACAACCATTTCATTCTTACAGAAACTGATATGGTATGCAAAAGATCTGTTCCTACAATGTCACTGAAGCACTAATAATACCAAACAGGTTATCCTTTACACACTACACCTACCACATACAATATGGTCTACACACATAGAACATCATATGCTGAGACTGTCTTCCTAAGCCTCCAAAGGCCTTCCAGGCATTGCACTGGTAATAAACATCCTCAAAAGCATCAAAAGCACTCTATTAAAACAACATCCACCGCTACACATACAGCCACATCCCATGTCTCTCATCTTCTAAGTCCATAAGGCAAACTACCACACAACCCAACATTTTGGTCATAGGATACTTCATTGTGAGACATGCAAATGTTCCACTCATAAGGGTGAATAAGGGGATAGTCACAGTCAGGTACCTATCAGGTTCCAGGATCCACTTCATCACATATGTTCTCAAGATGTTGAGCCACAAGTACCAGTATGACTCCATCACAGTCCATGTGGGTGCAAGCAATCAGAGATGTACCAATGTACTATACAAGACAGACATGAAAAACTCTCAGACTATGCACCCCAGGTTGGTACGAACCTAGCACTGAGCAGCATTCTACCATCTCCAAGCATGATGCTACAATATGAATAAGAGATAATGGAGTTTAACAGATTGCTTAGTTTTTGTTGTCATTCGAAGAGGGTACAATATTTGTCAGCATGGGAGGATATGATTAACAGACCATACTGCTTTGCTAGGGGTGGACTGCATGCATCCCCTCTAGAATTTTTGATAGTGGCTAAAGCCTTGTCCATCCCCATACTGTCTTTTTTAGGCATTCCCAAACGGATAAACCTTCTAACATAGTAAATCTAACCCAAGAAAATCTAAAGATGTTACTGCTCAATGCCAGGGGTCTAAACAAGAAATTCTACTCCCTGCAAGTTCTCCTCACCCTGGAGAATGTAGATGTTTTTGCAATTACTGAGTCATTGTTTAAAACCATGGAGAGCATCCCGGCAGTGTAGGGCTATAATATCTGCCATACATTTAGATTAGCTACTGCACACGAAGGGACAAAATGTGGAGCTATCCCAGTTTATATCAAAAACAATCATGTCTTGAAGATGGTCAAACAATATGAAACACTTGAGCTTCTGCACATTCAAATTACCATATGCAAACTCTCGTGCGCTATCCTGAAAGCAACAGGTCTCCCTCTCTGATCCAGGAAACTATAACACATACTTAAATGTGCTAGAGACACTTCCAGTGCAACCCAATGCCATATTTCTGGGTGAATTTAATTACCTCACTATAAACTGGGAATCATACATAACACCAAACATGCATGACCAAGGATTCCGGGACTTTGTAAATAAATCAACCTGGATCAGCTAATCTGTACATCCACTGGAGACAATAGCATTCAGGACCTGGTCCTCACAAACATGTGTGGATAACCCAAGTGTAATTTCTTCTCTGGTCAGGTCAAGCCATAAAGCTGTCTGCTTTGAAATAAAAATATAAGCCAGGTCCCCAGCTAACCTAGGAACTTTAGGAACTATTCTATAAGTAAACCTCCTACTATAAAGTGATACCTTGGCAAAATTCGAAGCTCCTTCCAAACCCTAATAATGCTGCTGCCTATGCAGAACTGTTCACAGAAACCTTATGCAATCATATAAATAGCTGCAAAGAGACAGTTGTACCTCCCTAAAATAAGCACAGGACAACCTCAAAGCCACATCAACAGGTTGTACAACAGAAGAAAGAAATTATTGGCAAAAATTTGAAAGTCCAGTGGTCAGCAAGATTAAAACTCCCTCATGAATCAAAACAGAAAACTCAAACCAAAACCAAATTTGAGGTAAAAATAGCCTCAAAAACTAAGGACAACCACAGCACTTTCTGTCTGTAACCAGAAAGGCAATTCAAATAGGTACTGGACTGACTGTTAATGGAGACACCTACACTGAGCTGCAAGATGCAACAAATTTACTGGCCGACAAATTTAGCTCCAGTTTACCTCCCCTTGATGCCCGTCAGGAAATACCCTCAAATATAACTCCCCCAGCTATCATTAGGGAACAGGTCCTTAATGCACTCTCCAAGGCCAAAAACATCTTATCAATGGGCCCCAGTAATACCCCAGGATGCCTCCTTAATTGCATTAAACATGATCTATCAGAACCACTACAATCACTATTCCACCATAGCCACCAGACAGGCTTCATTCCAAGCAAATGGTGGACTGCAACTATCATCTCTCTGCACAAGGACGGGTCATGCATGGACTCTGGTAACTACAGACCTTTAAGTCTCCATAGCCTCATATGCAAGGATATGGAAAAAAATTATCATGGAAATGAGGAAGAAAGAAAAAAATTATATCTAAAAATAGGAAGGGCTATGCCCAACAGACAAAAAAAAAATCCCTCATCAGTCTCGACAATTAACATAGGGGACTAATCAAGTCCACCAAAGCCAACTTTAAGGCAAAAATAGCCTTCCAACCTAAGAATAACCATAAGGCATGCCTCAGTTATGTACGCAGTCTTAAGGGGAACACAACCCAACAGTGTACTGAACTAATAGTGATGGAACTCCCCATATTGACCAGGAGGATATAATGTAATTGTCTGGCTGATAAATTTAGATCCAGTTTCACCTCCCTATTACTTCCCAGTTATCCCCCAAAAGCTAAAAACACTACACTGATGGTCCTGATAATATCCCAGGGTTGCCTCCTAAACAGCTTCAAACATGACATGTCAGGTCCACTAGAATGTCTGTTAAAACACATCCTCCATACAGGCCTCATCCCTCAACGGTCATCACTATGCACAAAGGGGGACTATCAACCGGCTCAGGGAAGTACATACCCATAATTTTTACAAGAATTATCATGGACCTGATAAACAAACACAGACAAATTCATCAGCACTGAACCCATCCCACTTTAGTTTCATCCAATTTTTTCCCTCATTTCATACCGCAATTCCTATTTGTATTAGACTAACTTACCTTTAATTTCTCTAAAAACTGTCTAAAATTTCTCTAAATATTAAATGATCGTCATATACCCTGTATCAATTTTAACAAATGTTTTTATATTATGTCTAACTTGTTATAAATTATTTAAACTGCAGATGTTTGTGTTTTATTTTTGAAGATTGTAAAATGATTGTTCTTAAAAAAAATCTGTAATAATCTGGAGCTTTTCTCCCCAGGCCTCTGCTGAAAATGGGTTTCTACCAGTTGGACTTTCCTGGTAATAAAATGTCAATAAACAAATAAATAAATCAGTCAAGAGCAGGTCATGCCTACTAAACCCAGTGGACGTCTTCAAAAAGGTCACTAGAGCAATGAACAAGAGCAAAATGGTGCATACTGCCTACCTCAACCTGGCAAAGGGATCTGACACAATACCCCACTCAGGTATTATAAACAACCTGAAAAATTTAGACATAAATCCCTATGTCAGCCAATAGCTAGCCAAATGGCTCATGGACAGGACACATGAAGTAAGTGTGGGAGAATCCATTCTCATAAGAGGTTTGTTACTAAATGTGTCCTGCAGGGCTTGGTACTGGGTCCTCACCTGTTTGGAATATACTTTTTTGAAGTCAAGGGAGATATAGAGGGCATTTGGCTAACAAAATCTGCCGATGAGCAAACTGGGTGCAATCATTAAATCCCCCAAAGATGTAGACATTCTCTAGGAGGGTCTGAGACAAATAACTGGTGCCAGAGCCAGGACCTAAAGCTCAGCGCATAAAATGCATAATTTTACGCATGCAAATTATAACACTGATAAAACTCCCCTAAGTGTAGACCCAGTGGTGAAGTACGTGGGAACTCGGGTTGACAGTAACTTGAACTTTGATCACCATTTGACCATGGTGGTCTATGTGGCACAACTTATAAGTAAGGATATGGCATCCTGATCTAAGGAGATCATAATTCCCACTAAACTCAATGCTCATTAGACCAGTAATCCAGTACAATGAATCCTTCAGCATATACCTGACCAGGAATTTGCAACAGCTGGAGGGGCCATAAAGGTTCCTTGCTAAAAATACATGGTATAAATAACATGTCCTATGCAGACAGCCTCAAAGGCCTGTCCCATCTCAGTCTCCTATAGACTACTGAGATGCAATCTATGCCTAACCTACAACGCATTCTACAATCCAGCCCTGATGGATCTACTAAACATTCACAAAACAAACACTAGAATTATTTGATCTAAAGATCTATACCTCATATGTGACATAAGCAAATCATGTTGGAGGGAGAGTTATGCATCTTAGATATTACCCCTTCTCTAGAAGAGACTCCCCATTGATGTGAATCAGAGCTCTTCCTTAAGCCTTTTCAAATGTAATTTGGACCAATGGATGGGAAATTGCAAATTCAATGTTGGATTTTCACCTGCATCGATTATGGAGAGGGGAAGCTTGTACATGCCCTAAGGTATAAACATATAACAAAGCCATTCCAGTTCTGGGCTTGATAACTGGGAACACTGGAGCAACTACTCAGGATGCCTTTACATCTGTGGAAACATGGCTTACCAACAAGCAACTAATCTTGAACCCTAAAAAAAAAACTTGCTCTTTCTCCCAAAAAATCTTAACCATCTTAAATCTACTTTCTCTATACTGTCTGTTAATAAAACTCCAACAGAAGCTGAACCTAGTACTAAACTCTTAGGTGTCACTATAGATGAACTTAAGTTTGACTTACACACAACCTCTACAGCTATCATCCAACTATCGCATGGAACAAGCTTCCTCTTTAAACAACAACATCAGGAAGACTCATCAGAAACTAGGCCTTCTATAGCGGAACAAAAAGTATCTCACCTCTAAAGCAAAAGTAACTCTTTCTCATACCTACCTCCTACCCTGTCTACTATATGGTTCCCAAATATTTACAAACCTTAATACCACACTTCTAGCTAAACTATAGTCAATCTATAACAAGGTAGCCAGATTTGCCGACAACATACTTATAAAACCCATCACTGCATCTCACTTAAACTCAAACTGGATGGAGTTACCTAACCTGCTTCTTCTCTCAGCTTCAGATTATACAATCTATCCTTTATCAACCGCTCTATTGCCCAAACATATCCTCCTTTATAACCCACTACTCTCTAACTAGATCACTCCGTAGCTCAGACCAAGACCTACTACTTGTTTATAAACCTAAGACTAACATTGGATGCAACCTCTATAGCTATCATCCAACTATCACATGGAACAAGCTTCCTCTTCAAACTAGATTACTACCTCATCCTAAACGATTCAAAGCAGCTGCTAAAGAACACCTAAAAACACTCTGGTCTTGCCTCGGTACTCACCCTCCATAAACTGCCTTCCAAACATCAAAATGCCCATTATCAGACCATAAACTTTTATTTTCATCTTCTACTCTCTTACTATTAACACCCTCTACCCCAACTGACCACACCATCCTCCAACATTTTTAAGCTTCAACTTTATGCTTTTAGCCCAACTCTTTCTCTCTTAAACAACTCCTCTTGTCTACACCTGACAGTAACTTATGATTAAAATAAATTATCACTACAAAACTGTAAGAACAGGTCTTTACTCTCATTGTCATCATTTAAACTATGACTTGTAATTTTTTTTAAGTGTCTAAATTTTTTTGAAAATCTTATTGAAATATTGCTTCTGCTACCTATATGTAATATTGTTTCTGTAAATTCTCTTGCATTGTTTAATGTATTGGAACTTTTCTCCCTAGGCCTCCACTGAAAAAGGGCTACTTCAGCTCAGATAGAATAATCCAATCAACAAACGTAACCTTCTATGATTTGATGATCCTATGATAAACAATGATAAAGGAAACCTTGAGACACTGAACCCAATCCAGTTTGGCTTCATCAAGGGCAAGTTACACCTACTTAACCTGGTGGACTTCTTTGAGAGGGTCACCAAAGCAATGCATGAAGGCAAAACAGTGCATACTACTTACCTGACATAGACAAGGCATTTACATTTACACAATACCTCACTAAGCATTATAGACAAACTCTTGAAATTAGATATAAACACATACATATGTCACCCACTGGATAGCCAGCTGACACAAAGAAGGACACCAAAAAGTTAGGATAGGGGAGTCTACCTCCACAAAGAGACCAGTCACTAGTGGAGTCCCTCTGGGCATCAACTTCTAAGAAGTCAAGGACAGCATCAAAGGCCTCTGGTTGACCAAACGTGCAGATGATTGAAATTAGGAGCAGTCACAGAATCCTCCAAAGACAAAAATACCTTCCAAGAAGGCCTAACATAGATTAGTAACTAGTACCACAGCCACAGTCTAAAACTCAATGCCAAGAAATGCATAACAGTATTCTCTGGGAAAAATCGCTACCCCTTCTAACCACCACACTGATAATACACCTCTTAGAGAAGACTCATTAGTCAGGGACTTGGGAATGCATGTAGACAGAAATCTGGCCTTTGAACATCTTGTGGTTATGTCAGTAAGTAAATTGTTGTAAATTGCATGCCATACAAGCGAAGGTATGGCATCTAGGTCCAAGGATGTCACTGTTCCAATATACCCAGTCCTCCTCAGACCAATCAGAGTACAGAACCCACTTCGGTATACACCTGACCAGTGATATACAACAACTGGAACATCCACAGAGGTTCCTAACAAAAAGAATAAAGGGCATTGTCAACATTTCCTACACTGACCACCTCAAAGCTCTGTATTTTGTCACCTACAGACTGCCGAGAGGCGATCTTTGTCTGGCATACAAGGCAACATCTAATCTCTCTGATGTACCCACTGCACATCTGCAAAACAAATAGAATCAGAATTACCCAATCTAAGGACCAAAACTTGTCTGTGACATAAACAGGAGGAACAGGTATGTGTCTCAGAGACTACCCCATTTCTGGAATAGGCTTTTCATCCAAAAGAAGCAGAGTTCTTCCCTATTCCAATTCAAGCATAGCTTGGACCAGTGGATAGGGAAATTAGAAATTTACCTCTAGCCTGCCACTTATGTATCTGATAGACAGAGATACCTGTAAATGCTAGATCACCCAAGCCCAAGCCTACATATACTCCTTAAAATAACCTTGGGTAACAAAAATTGTCAGACATATACGGGAAGCATGGCTAAGCTTAAAAAGGCCCCAGAAGTCAATTAGCCTAGTATAAATCTACAAACCTAAAATGTAAGGAAATAACTAGACCAGTTCACTTTACTCGGTCATCAGACAGCTAGGTGAAGGAAACCACAAAAAGAAAATAATTCCATTAGTCTCTTCCTTAAGCACATCACATTTGAAGACCATGTACCTCACTGTCCATTACTCAGACATTCACTACTTGTGGCTTCAGGTAACTCTTGAAGAGTGCCAGGATGACAGTTAACGTCCTGGATATCTAGCTGAAGAATGTTGCAACTTGGGGGGAGAAGCTTCAGACAGCTACAGAAGCCAAAAATAAGCCTCTTTTGTGCAAGAAAAAGAACCTTCTGTGGAAGTGATATGTACAGTGATTTGGGTATGAATTTATGGTTAAGATCACCAAGTATAAATGGAACTGGAAAAAAGGCCCTTAGTGATTAGTCAACAGCAGTACACTGCAACACTGCAACAAAAACAGCCTGAACTCTTCAATGTTTTACAATATGGCAGGTTTATACACAGCCCTGTTTGTGCATTCACAATCTGAATGCAGCATCACTCAAGAGAGAGACAGGCTACAGGGTATAAGAGAAACGTAATCAGACTGACAACTTTATTAACAACAACTTCCAGGCCACTCTTACAACACAAAATAATTGACAAGTACAATAAACATGCATCACATTTTCAGTGCCATAAGGCTAATTTACAAGGTCAGGGGAATAATGAAACACAGCTTTTAGTTTCAAGAATAACATAAATGAATGATTAACCTGATAATGACTTCTGAATGATCAATTTCATTTACAATAAAAAATCATTTAAATAAATGCAAAATACATCCAAGTTGTCCTGAAATACTACTAAAAATTACATGCAATACATACAAACCCATGAAAGCTACGTCTTTGAATCCTTACCCTTTGCTCCTGTTCCTTCATTTCCTTCTCCAGCATTTCAGACATGTAACTCA
The DNA here is from genome assembly GCF_019279795.1 of Protopterus annectens. Lineage (NCBI taxonomy): Eukaryota > Metazoa > Chordata > Ceratodontiformes > Protopteridae > Protopterus > Protopterus annectens. Next base: position 1,182,222,020 of record NC_056739.1, read on the forward strand.
CTGCAAGGATCACATGCTTTACACCAGCCTAAGACAGAGAAAACAAAAATGAAAACAAGAAATATATTCAGTAGGCACACATTTTAGTATCTAACAGTTCATTTATGTATTACTCATCAAAACAGTAACTAAGGAGGGTAGAGTGAACCAAGGTATATACACAGGCATGTTGGAAAATGAGGATTAGGATGCAGAGAAAAAGGAAACCAGTATGAGAAATGCCATGCTACCATGTAGTATATACACATGCACAAACAGCTGCATAAAAAAGTTTAAATGCAGTAATAAGCTGTAAACAAAAGTATAAAGTCATTAAGTAACACAACAGTGTATACATTAAAATTGTTAAAAGCACATCTGTGACAGATGTGCATAGAGATTAAACCACCTGAATGTTAATTAAAAAGACAATAGTGCGTTACAAAACTGCAAACTCTGGAAATTGCAAACATATATGCACCACCTTCAGCTGATCTGCAAGAAGGCCCTCTGCAGTGGTTTACTCTTGGAAAAGTCTTTCTTGATTTTCCAAACTCAGCAGAATTCTAAAATTCCTCTATCTTCCAAGCTGGGGGCACATAACTCTGATGTTGGTGCCAGTCATACCCGGCCCCAGCCACTCCCCAACTCATCATGAATGCAGTCATGTGCAACCTGAAAAACATGCAAATAATATAAAATCATACACCTACCCAACCTAGAGAAACATACACAGAGATGCTGCGTGGAGAGGATCTCTTATGTCATGGGGACAGTGGAAGGGTAATGGGCCTTCTGCAGATCAGATGATATGATGAGCACAATCAATCCCCTGCTGGCATTAGCTTTTGGCAGAATTTTCTAATGGATGGTTTGCCATCTGGAAGAAAAAGACACAATCTACAATTCACGTGGACAGTGTTTGTTTAGCCACCAAAAGACTCATCACCCAGGGCAAAGGGAGAAATTGTCCTCTCCTCTTGAACTCACGTGCACCCTTTGTGAAGAGCCTAAACTAATGGTATACATTAAGAGTATGAAGAGCTCATTCTATCTGAGATTTTACCTCTGTACAGCAAATAGGGCAGTGAATAAACTGGTTAAAGGGCAGTTCTGAAAGTACTTTTGGGAACAAACATAAGCTAGTCCTAAGGGATGTCCAGCCCTCAAAAAAGGCTATGTAAAGTATTCTAAGATTCTGCATCTCATACCTTTTAGCAGTAAAGATGGCAGCCATCAGGAAAAGTGTCTTCCAAGTGATATACTTCAAAGAATTAACCAACTGGTTCAGAGTATTCGCTCATGAAATTAAATATCAAGGAGAAGGGGGAATTTTCTTCAATGGGAAGGGAAATTGCAAAGCACTTTTAATGAACTATTTGCCATTTAGTGCTATGTCAAGCTTCAACCTTCCACAGGGTAGGAAGCACAAATAAGCCTGAAATGCATAAAATAGTTCTTAGTTACTCCATGTTGAAGGTAAACAAGTCAATCAGGAGCAAGAGGCAAGATAAGCAATTATAAACTGAACAAAAGAGGTAGGATGGGATACTTTGACAACCAGACAGTGAAATTCTTCCACTTAGAGGAATCCATCTAAATTGTTGACAACCTTTTATAGGTTCATAGGTAGGTACTAGGCTATCGGCCCGAGGGCCAAAGCAAGTCTAGCCAACAGTGTATTGGCTTTCGCCACCCATGTATTGTTAAATTCCTGCCCCTCTATCGAGCAGTGCCCCAGACATAATCCCAGGGGTGAATTTCCTATCACCCATCCACTTATCAAGGTTTTTCTTGAAGAGTGCTAATGATGAGCTCTGCTTAATGTGGATGGGAATGTTGTTCCAGAGCATGGGAAGTCTCTGGGACAAGAATCTATCCCTCCAGCATGTCCTATTTATTGTTGTGGTGAGGTTTAGGTCCCTAAAGCGTGTAGGGGAGAATGGGATTTCTTCAAGTGGAGCATGTCCAACAATTCCGGGTTTGACATAGCTTTGTATGTCAGGCAGAGGTCTCCTTGGAGTAAGCGATATGCGACAGAGTAGAGTTTGAGTTTCTTGAGCCGGTCGGCATAGGGCAATTGTTTGAGGCCAGCAATCCTCTTGGTGAAGTACTTTTGGGGCCTTTCAAGTTGTTGTAGGTGTCTTGTGAGGTACATCCCAAATGGAGCATTGCATTCAATGAGGGGTCTGATAAGTAATGAGCAGAGGGGACGATGACTTCCTTATTTCTAGATGCGAACCCTTTTGTAATTAAGTGGGCCACATAGAAAGATTTTCTGACCACTGTGGCAATGTGGTTATCAAAGGAGAGGTTACTATCCACTTGGGTCCCAAGGTCTCTTATCACACTTTCTGTGTTTAGTGAACTTCCCTGTTTGGTAATTCATGGGTACTGTGTTTTTATCAAAGGGGATAACAATGCACTTTCTGGCAATTTAGCTTGAGGCCATGATTTTGACACCAGGTGTCTGTCTCGGTGAGGCCCTTTTGCAGGATGTCTACGTCAGCAGAGGAATCGATAATGGCACCCAGTTTGCAGTAATCTGCGAACTTGGTTAGCCATAAACCCTTGGTGTTCGCTTGCACTTCAGAGAAGTATATACCGAACAGGAGGGGTCCCAAGACTGAACCCTGGGGCATGCCACTTGTCACTGGTTTGGAGTCGGATCTGGAGTCTGCAACTCTTACCATGTGGGTTCTGTCCGTGAGCTAGTTGGCCACCTATCTTGTGATGTAAGGGTTTATGTTAAGGTTGATGAGTTTATCTTATGATTCCTGAATGAGGGCTAGTGTCAAAGGCTTTAGCAAAATCCAGGTAGACTGTGGGGACCACCTTGCCCTCGTCTATGGCCTTAGTAACTATTTTAAAGAAGTCTAACAAGTTTAAGAGACATGACCTACCTTTTACAAATCCGAATTGGGTAGCATCCAGAGTTTGGAGGTTACCAATGTCCTTGTTCATGAGTTCCATGGCCTTGCAGACCAGGCTTGTCAGAGTAATAGGTCGATAGTTCCCAGGGTCTGTGGTGGTTCCTCCTTTGTGGAGTGGGATAACCATTGCTGTGTGCCATTCTGTGGGCACATAGCCTGTGGTGAGGCTGTGATTGAACATGGATTTTAGGTGGGGGGCTAGTTCATTTTGGAGTTCGTGTAAGACGCAGCCTGGGATGTTGTCTAGTCCCATGGATGTTGTGTTTTTGGCTTTAGAGAGTGCCGGTTTTACCTGTGTGTTTGTGATTGCCAGGGCTCTACAACCACTTGGTATAGTTGCAGGCCCTTTGGGGGGTGAGGGGGGAGTAAAGTTTGCACTGAACCTATCTGCCAATAAGTTGGCAATATCAGTTGGCTCTGTATATTCTGTGCCGTTCTGTTGTAGCTCAGTGCAGATCTGGGTGTCACCATGGAGATTCTTGACATAGCTAAAGAACGCCTTGTGGCTGTCTTTGGAATCCGTGGCAATTTTTTCTTTCAAAATTAGCTTTGGAGGATTTTATGAGAGATCTTATTTTCTTACTGAGGCCCATCAGTGAGTTCCTCCATACCTGGGTTTTTACTCTCCTTTGCAACAGTTTCTTCCTTCTGTTGTAGAGTTTGTTAATGGCAGGGGACCACCAGATTGGCTTCCTTTTTTTGGAGAATAGCGTCTTGGATTTGTTGGGGATAGCACAATCCATGCACTCATGCAGCTGCTTCTAGAGTGCATTTATGTAGGATTCAGCAGTTGTGACTGTACTGACTGTGTCATCCATCTGCAGGGGTGTCGCAATCTTAGTCACCTCAGTATTTAGTAGTGTGAAGTTCGCTTTGGAATTTTTTTTACGATGGTTTACTTGTGTGGGGCTGGGGTCGGGATGTGGATATTAAGAGTGATTAGTTCATGGTCTGATCTAACAACTGAGGAGTTGATCTCGGACGTTGAGCACCGGTCATCCATGTTGGTAATGACCAGGTCCAGAATATTGTTGCCCCTGGTGGGGGTGTTGACAAGTTAATCCAGAGAGTTAGAGTTTATACATTCCAGTAATCATTGACCAAGGGGGTTAGTACAAGAGTAGTTTTCTCAGTTTATGTTAGGGTAGTTGAAATTGTCCATTATTATGGTATTTGGTTGGACCCTCATTTTTTCCATTGTCCCCAGGAACGAGGAGTGAGGGTCCTGGGTCATGGTAGGGGATCTATAACAAGCTACAATTTGGAATGCATTTTTGCCCTGGGTTAGTTGCACTTGGATGATTTCAGAGACATCGTGTTTTGCAACTAGCCTGGAGGTGTGGATGTCCTTGATGAATATGGACACACCTCCACCCTTCGTGTTTCAGTCCAGGTTTTGTGGCTGAAACGTGTGGTATGAATTATAACCTGGTAGTGCTGGGGTGCTCTCGGGAGCCTTGAATCAGATCTCAGTTACTGCACAGATATTGATGTTCTCCATTTTGAGGAATGCCTCGAGTGAGTGCATTTTGAGGTTTAGACGCCTATCAATGAGCAGCATTGTCCTCAGTTTTTTGTTACCTGTAGTTCTTATGGTGGTGGGTTTGTTTTTTGAGCCTTGCCTAAAAAAGGCACTATAGGGGCAGCAAGAGCCTTGGCCAATATCCTAAATCCCAGGGGTGAAAGATGCAGGCCATCTCTGGTGAAGCATCGCGGCCTGTCAAGCATTTCATTTCAGGCAGACAGATACTGGATCCCCTTTAAATTACACCAGAAACTTAGCCAATTGTTGAAGTTGATCTTCTTATCCTTGTACTGTGGTACAATTTTTAGTGAAGACAGGATGCTACTCAGGGCTAGGGTTTTACCTGCCTGGGCTACAAGATCTGAGAGCTCTTCCATGTCTCTTTTCATATAGTCCAGGGAGGTACGTCAAAGGTCATTTATACCAACATGGACTATGACAGAGTCATATTTGTACTTGCCTTGTAATAACCTGAATGCATGTGTTATGTGGCAGATTCTGGCACCTGACAAGCAGCTGACAGTAACCTTCTCTTTCTCCAGCCTGGTGAGTGGGATGTCGGTGTGACTGACTATAGAGTCACCTATCACTAGTGTGTTGGGTATGTTGTTTTGCCTTATGGGCTGTGGTTGTGTGGCACACCAAGTTTGTGGGCTATGTGTTGTCTGGGGTGTGTTGGTGGAAGGAGGTGGCTTGTTTGTCTGCTTTGGAGGTCTCTGTTGCCTAGGCAGATTTAGATTTTTAATCAGAGCCTCCGTATATATCTTGGTATTTCTATGTGTGGGTTTTGGAGGTGTTGGTTTATGTGTAATGAGTAGGGTGTTGCGAGTTGTTACCTTCTCCTCTTGACCATCTGTCTTGGTTGGATACAGCTTTGTCTCTAGATTGGCTGCATAAGTGCATCTCTCGCAAGTGTTAGTGTTTGGTGGTAGGAGGAGAGGGTTGTCTGTGTACATGAGGCAGTTGTAGCACTGCCTCAAGATGCCCAGGTTCATCAGGTAGGCTGGAGAGTACACCAGGAGCTGTCTCTTGGACATGCTTGAATAAGTATAAAGACTATTCCCTTCTGGCAGAAGCGGGGGTTCAGTGCTGGGGGTTATCTAGTGCTGCGGTAGATTTAGAACAAGTGCTGGGCTGAAAGGTGGGGATTTTAGTGCTTTAGGATGAAAGACTGACAAGTTACAAGGAAAAAACTGATGAGCAGACTTTGTGGAGCCTGGGATAGTTAACCCCAGCTCACTGGCACTGCTCAGTGCGCAAAACCGTGCAAATGCAGGTTTTTATAGCAGAAAGATGAAAAGGATAGAAATTAGCCCAAAATGGCCAATAAACTACAAATTTTAAGCTGAACTCCATTCCTCCAGGGACAGACAGGCTGCTCAAAGCTCATCACTCTCACTGGTGAAAAGAGAAACTTCCTTCTATCCAAGTAAGTTACGGGTCAACACAGAAACTACAATAAAGCCCGGATTCAGCAAACTCTGAAAACTGGACTCTACTAGCTTCAGAAAGGCAGGAAACAAGTGTAGGATAGCTTATTTTTTTGTTTTGTTTTTTAAGAAGTTAAGGCAGTTAAGACAAAATAATCACTTTAAAGCACAGCAAAATGGCTATCGTAGTTGAGTGTGTAGCCTACAACAGTAAAAACAGTTTAAATGCTCAAAAAAATGATTTAAAGGGCAAAACAGTAAGTACAATTAAACAGTTGCAAAAGGCTTTTGGGAGTTTCAGTCATTTCTGAGACTCAGTCCTTGTGGCTGTTGCCACAAGACCTCCCTGGTATGTATTGGGATAGGTTCCTGCACTGCCATCAGCATGATAAATTGAAACCATATACTTCTATGTCACCAGGTTTGATGAGGAAGAGTTTTCATAATTTTTCTCTGAATTGTGACGAATTTAGAATCAGGAGGAAAGGCACACACAAAACTTCCATGCCACCGAAGAGAGAGCCTACATCCACCATCAACTCCCTCTTATCCAGATGAACCAAACAATAAAGAAGGATCACTGCATTCTTCCACATGGCGAACAGTTCAATCTCTACTTCTGGAAGATACTTACCAAGCAGGTCTTGCTCATCTTCAGCTCTAAATATGTGCTAGACACCTGCAAATGATAGTGTCTTCCAAACACATTAATTTATTCTGGGAAGTAAACTTCTTTAAGACAGGTACATGGTGTAATGCCAAATTCACATAGCCTCCCTGAACAGGGTTACCACTTACACAAAGCAGTGTACAGTTTATGTTAAACACATTATTACATTTTCCTGGTAATGCCATTAGACTGCCATAAATGGTAGGCATATAAATCCTGTACATATGTATTTATTTTAATATTGTAATATAGGCTGCCTTACTCCAGATGTTGGAGGGTGAGAAACAGTGGCATTAAGTCAAGCTGGTCTGTGTGAAGGCCATCTCTACTACTGGGTTCCATTTTCCCTGCACAAATAAAGAGCCCGGATGAGCTCTGCAACCCACACACAAAACATTTATTTATTTATTTATTTAATGCTGCGATAACCAGTTGGATGGGCTCATCCAAACATAATTTCATCAACGACCAGAGCCAAGAAAGCTGTTACCGAACAAATGGACATACACAGATACATGAAATACCTACAGCTTATGCATTTTCCATATAAAGCTAACCATTTCAAGGCTGAAAAATATTACAAAGTTTTACAGAAACAAATAATACAGAAAGTTATAGCAACACTGTACTGACAAATATGTGCAATTTATCAGGCTTTAGATGCATGCCTATATTACACTAACATATATACATGCATACCATTGATAGCAATCTAATAGCATTGCTGAGAAAAATGTAGATTTAACAAACTATACACTGCTTTGTGTAAACAACTCTTACAATACCTAAAGTCAGTGATCTTTCTTATTTCTAATGGAGGGCAGTTTCAAGAAGTTGGTGCAGTCATACAGAATGTCTTTTCCCCTTACAGCTTTAATGAATGGAGGCTTAACCAGTATAGTTGCTTTATCTATTGTGGATGGAAGATGATAGGCAATTTCTCTGTTTTGTAGTCTTGATGACATAGATAAACAGTATCTGCAGTTTAGTAACTTGATTGTCATGTAGTTTAAAAGACTGATAGATCTTGCAGTGATAAGAAACCAAATCTGTCTTCTGTATTGAGATACACAGATGTTCACAAACTAGCAAGTAAGACGAAACAGCAACTTTTACTTACAGCTGTTTGTAATGCTGTGTATTTTGTGCCGAGCTGAGGGCTACATTACTGGCAAGTAGTATTCCAGGTTTCACATAAGCATCTGTATTGATACAGCTTTCCTTGCTTCTTGTGGTAGTAGGAGTATTGATAAGCTATTTTAATTATGCAAGTATTTCCTGTGTTATGGTTTCTGTTAGCCCATGTACATGTATTTTTTTTTCTGAGTGCTTTTTTTGTCACTGTGCCTGCCAACCACTGAGTCTCCCCTAATCACACTATCTCATTCATTCCCCATTGGAGGGAATCTACCCAGATTCACAAGAGATACAGCAGAATGGAGAGGCAGTCATTCATGCATCCAGGAAGGTTGCTTCTGTCCTTGCCAGTTTCCTGACTATAAGGATATTTCTACTATATTAGCCAAGCCCCTCCCCTGGTCAAAAGGGCATGTGACCTTCATCAATGTGTAGGCCACTGTGCCTTCCCTTCACATGTGTACATGCTCCCATGTTCTTGCTTAATGAAGGCTACTGCTGCCTGTTGGCATGCTTGGTGCACAACATGCTCTCCCACTAGACTGCACATCCACCTCTTTCCTCCAAGGGACTGCTGCAGGACATGACTGGCTATTACCCCCCCCCAACCACTGCCAGCTCCATCAAGCAACCAAGACATTGATCATGCATGGGCTTGCCTGGGACACAGTCAGGGCTTTATCTTTCTATGCCACTAGAGCTGGCTACCTGTGGGGAATATACAAGATGCTGGTCTACTTTAACACCTAGATTTCTTTGATGAGTAACTGCTGGAAGTCTGTTCTGTTTAGAAGGTAATATTAAGAGTGTCATTTATAATTCTTTGGTAAGCAGCAAATATTATTGTGATTGTTCCTTAAAATTAATAACTAGATTCAAATTAATTAATTAATCAGCTCCAAATAACACTAAAGCCATTAGTAACACACTTTGGAGGACGGTGAAAGAATTACCAAATCTAAGAATAATAATTTCATCTGCATAGAGTTGCAGCTTAGGTTAGGCAAGTCAAACAGATTACTGATAAAAACTGAGAAAAGTAGTGGCTTTAATATGGATCCTTAAGGTATTTCAGTTGAGAATGTTTTATTAACAGAGATGCTGGTGCCAAGGTGTACTATGAATGTTTGGTTTTCTAAGTGTAGTGCAAACCACAATGCAAAGTCAATCATATTGAAACGTTGCACAACTTTAAGTAGAAAGGGGTGATTTAAAACAGGGATTTGAAACTGTCAAATTAATAAAAACACTGCTCCAGTTAGTCTCCCAGTCTCCACTGATTCATAAATATGATTTGTTAATGCATAGGTCATATTTTGAAATGCATTCTTTTACTTGAGAATAAAATAATTCCAGGTCTTTGGAGAAAGGGAAAAATACTGTTCTTGATCTGTAGTCTGATGGCACTTTAGGATTCTTAAGTTTTGGGGATGGGTACTACTGCAGTGTTTCCATTATTTATATTGGATTTCCTTGATGTTAATGTTAGATTGAATATACATCATAGGGGGTTTGCTGTATGTTCTACCATTTTAAGTGTAGAACTGTGTATTTTGCAAAGTTACAACTGTCAACATTTATGTTGATTGTTTTTGATAGTTATTTCCTTAAAGTAAAATGGCAAAATTTCCAGTAGTTGAAAAGTATGCAAATCTGGTAGGTTAAAAGGAGTGTCCAAGAGTTTAGAGCTTACAAAATATAATTTGTCTGTTAGAGAGTTTGAAATTTTCTGTTATTGACTTTAGTGACTTCCAAAATTGCTTGAGAGATATCATAGAGTAAATCTGCTTACTGCTAATGTGCATGGGCTTAGTCATGTTTGTACATAAACATTCTTAAAAGTTCTCGGAAAAAAAAATGTATTTATGTTGTTGAATCTTTCTTCCAGGTGTACCAAGCATCATCTGTTTGCTTAACAATCTTTTTCATTTCTTGTGTTACCCATGGACATGACTGTCTTTAATCTCAAGCATTTCAGAGAAACATTCAGTTCTGGATTGCTTATAAGATATTATAAAATGTAGTGAGGGGTATAGTAAGGTCATTATCATTAGTACCCTGGTTCGATTTGATAGTGTATAGTAAAGCATGTAGGATAGTTTATGCTGAGGCCGGTAATGATTTGGCTTATTTAAATACAAATATACTTTCAAGTATTTTGCATGACCAGGGGATGACAATAAAACTGTGGCCACTAAGGCTACAGCTACCTGTGCACATTTATCTGGGACGTTACCTATCACTACATTAACTAGAGTGGAACAGTTAGTCTATGGACAAATTCCTGTGAGATGTTGTGCTTGCTATATCAAGTTATACAGTATATTATTTAGGTGCTTTTTGTTAGTACCCAGACAGTTCAGAGTTGCATCTTCTAATAAGAGGAGTTTTCTGTTCCCAAATTTGCTATGTTTTTCTCATTACAACATTGTTTCACTCTTAGGTTTTGTAGTACAACATGACATTTTGTGATTTAAAAAATCAGTACTTAATTTTTGAAAGATTGTGATTGTAGAGCTTTCCTCCCCAGGTCTCTGCTGAAAATGGGCACTTTCTGGCCCATATGGACTTTCCCAGTAAACAAATGTCAAATAAAAAATAAATTAAACAGTTTTATACAATGGTCATGCATATTAAGATTAGCTTGTGGTGAGATATAGTATAGTGTAATGTTCACTTTTAAAGCATTTCCTAATATAATTGTTCTAGTAACCAATTTGGGTCAGTAACTAATATCGATATTCTGCTGTTTATTACTCCATTATCCAAGAAACATATTTTAATGAAAACGCATCATTCTATTACCAGTTCTTCTCCCTGGATAGTTACTATAATAGCAGCTGTAGTTCTGTTGTAAATACTTGAGCCACAATGTTGTGCTTTCAGTCATAAGTCAGCAAGTGCCACAGTTTTGTGTATGTGGTGGTGGGGGGTCTATACTGAACAAAAACACTCAACACTGTAAAAAAGGAGACCTTGGGATAACAATTCATTTTCATTTATTTTGTTCTGAATATAAGGAGACAAATACAATTAGAATGGTTTCAATGCCTAAAGCATCTTTATCAATCATATCTAACCTCCATAACACATCCTTCATTTATATTACAAAAAATCGTGCCAGTATGACATGAAGTACATAAGTATTTCACAACCAAAATAAATGCTTAATATTCATTGCTCAGCTGAAACCCTGCATGATCATCATTCATGTAAACAAATAAAAGTTGATCTGTCAGTGGAAAATCTGTACAATGTATATACAATTAATTATAAGCAATATAACTGGATGGGAAAAAAAAAGGCAATACCATAGCTGAATCCTTTAGTGACCTCTAGTGAAAAGACAGAACACTGCATTTCTAGAGCTACAAAAATAATTATTCAATCATAGTTTCAACAAAGTACCCAGATTAATCATCCACCTTTGATGCTCAAAAAGCACACTGCCTTACTGGCATATAAGTAGCAATACCCTTCTATCCTATCTCTGGCAGTCTATCAAAGCTTAGAGCTCCTACCCCCTGCCTGTCTGTGGGTGTGATGGACCAATCTTCTGAGAGTACAGGCACTGCCTTTCAGACCTACAGACAGGATTGTTTCAGTTTTCTAGTATGATAGTAGGGGAAGATCTCTGTGAAGACTGCCTCTTTCTCTGGATTTTCAGCTGCTGAGCACAGATAAGAAACCATTTTATGTTTTACTTCCATCATCTGCTTTTTCTCTATCGGTTCTTGAATAGTGTATTCTGCTGCTTTGACTTTTTCTTTTTGTACATGCTTCTGCTTTTACTTTGACTACTACATTAAGGCCTATGGTGTTGATTTGAAGCTTTATTTGAAAGCTTTGACTGGAAAACTTGCTGACATTGCATTTTTTTTCCTTTGGGTTTATGATTATTTGAGGTGGTTGAGCAGGATTACAACATTTTTAAGTTTATTTATTTCCTGTCTAATGCTGTTTTAGGCTGTATCCATTCATTTTGACTAAAATTAGACTTTTTTTAAACAAAATTAGGGACTTTTGTGCATGTATTTTGTGCCTGGATCCGTGTTACTGAAACTGAATAGTACACTTGCAGAAATACACTCTAGGTCCCCTGTTGGGGTGTTAGTACCACAACTGTGCGTGACATGAGGGTCAGACATGTCCTCAAATGATGTATTAGTGCCTGGTTCAGGTACAGGAGAACCAAACTCTTTAGGTGCAGAAGTCAGGGGTACAAAATTTGTTGCTACTTGGGGTACACCTCCTACAGGGATTCTCCCATTAGTGTAATGCATGCAAAAAAGGAGAAAGAAGAGCCACCACACTGCAAAGAAAAATTCTCTGACTAGGTTTCCATCTGAGGTGGTGGCTAAGGTTAGATTCACTGTTCAAGTATTTGGTTATGGTGTGCAGACCTGGGCCATAAGTAATGCTGGGGCTCACACTCTTGTTTAATCATCCAGAGATCCTGATTTTGAAGGGGATTTGGAATTGGATATTTCAGAAATGACAGAAGTTGATCAGTCAGCTTTCCTTGGAGGATGAACATGTGCAGAAAAATGAAACAGGTGTTTTCTTTTTCAATAATGCTAGCTAGATTTAGGGATGTATTCAACTGGGAGCAATCTTTGTTTGCTCCTGAGGTCAGCAGGGTATATGATCTCTTGTAGGATGAGGTTCTCGATATGGCTACCTTTCCTCCATTAATCCCAGCACTGGAAGATGTTTTTAAGAATGCTTGCAATTCTCCTTTACTAAATGAGTCTTTGCATGAAAAAAGTGTTAAAGGAATTCAGTGTGTGCTCGACCATGCCTGGTCCCCAGACCCCCTTGTCTGCGGATCCTGTTGCTGTGTCCCCAGAGAGATCTTCCAACAAAAAGACCATGTGTCTTTATCAAACCTAGTCCCTTCAGATAAGCTAAACAAGTGGCTAGAATCTCAAAGAAAGAAGCTGGCACTGTCTAGCATGGTATCCTTTAAGGTGTTTAACTACCAGTGTTTTATGTAGCAGTGTAAGTGGTGGAACAGCACACTCATCTTTGGTGTAGAAGCCTTATGGGCTCTGTTGCCACACCAGGTAGATCAATTGTTGACACTCAGTGCAGCATAAATGGGGAGCTGCTGCACTACTCGGTGTGCCATCAGATGAGACGTTAAACTGAGGAGCCATCTGCTTGAGTTGGTGGTAGTTCAGGTGGATATAAAAGATCCCATGGCACTTACTGAAAAGAGTAAGGGAAATTCCCTGATGTCCTGGCCAAATTTCTCCTAGTCCTACAAATATCACCTTGCTTCTCCCCAGAAAATGGGCTACTAACCTAGTGGAACTAAGACAGTCAACAAAAAATAAATAAAAGTACAAATAAATGAATGAATGTGGAAGTTTGTGTTGAGGTGGGCACATAGTTTAAATGATGGAAAGGGCAATACCATTTCTAGAAATGTAGTGAAATCTGTGTTGATAAGGAGGTATGCTTGGTTCCACAGCCAAAACTTTTCTGAGGAGTAACAAATGAAATTATGAATGCTCCACTTGATTCTGATTGTGTGTTTGGTACAGCAGCTAATCAGATCCCGAAACACTGGGATGACAGAAGTAAAATGATGCTAGGGGTGTCTAAAATGTGCTATATTCCCAAGTTTACCTACATTAAGCAGGCTTGTTTTCAGCAGTCCAACAAACAGAAGTCCCACACAAATAAAAGCAAAGGCACCAAAAAGGAAAGAACTCTGCTAAACCTATTAAGAGAAGTTCCTTGCCCAAAAAGGATAACCCCCTTCTTTCCTATGACTATGCCGAAATGAAGCACCAGTCTTTCCCAGGTTCCCCGTCTCAAAAGTTAGCGCTCAACAAGGTGGCTTGGCTGTCAGCAGTTACCAACAAATGGGTGCTCAACATTGTTGGCAGAGGTTACAGACGCAGTGGAAGGAGCATCTTCCTCAGTTCAAGGGGGTGTCCCTTCACCCACCAGGCCAGACTTTGTTATTCCCTACTATAATCCAGCAAATGCTGGACCCTCCTTTAGAACAAATGAAAGGTTTTGACTTCAGAATTTTCTTGGTGCCCTAAAAAGAGCGGTCATGGAGACTGGTGTTGGATCTATCCTTTTTGAATACCTCTGTCAAGGTCCCTAAGTTCAAGATGCTCACTCCTGCAGACAGTGCTTCCTTTTTTGCCAGTATGCTGCTTCATGGTGACCCTGAGACTGGAGGGATGCATATTGCCATATCCCCATTGCTCATCAGTTCAGGAGATACCAGAGACTTGCTGTGCCTAGAGCATACTATAAGTTACCTGCATTGCCCTTTGGGCCATCCACTCCTTCCCGAATGTTTACCAAATGCCTTGTTCTGGTAAAGGCTCAATACTGGACTCTTAGCATTCACATCTTTCCTTTCTTGGACAACTTTCTGATCTCTGCAGAGTCTGTATCCAGGTGTTCAAAATTAAAAGAAAAAGGTCTTGACCTTACTGTTCCAGCTAGGGTTCACGTTGAATCTTTTGAAGTCGTGCCTGACACCCTCACAAAGACTTGTCTTCCTGGGGTGCTTAACAGACTCTGACAAAAGAATAGCCTTTCTTCCCAAAGACAAGATCTTGCCTTACCAGATAGTGTTTCAGGAATTCCCCAGGAGGAACTTCACCTTGGCAAGAGAATTCCTAAAAATTCTAGGACTTATGGCATCCATGATTCTCATGATAGCATTGGCTCATCCCCACATGAGGAAAATTCAACGGCATAACCGAAATTGTTGAACCCAGCACCTGCATTTTCTGGAATCTGTTATCGATGCTTCATCAGATGAGAGTTTCAGTGGTGCAGAACATAGATAACTATCAATCCTGGACTTCCCTCCTGTTCCAGTGTCATCTGTCCAGAGAGATTTGTCTGACTTTGCTTGTGGATTTGTAACTATGAGAGTGAAAGTAAAGGCCACTTGGGGGCCCAAGTGTGCACAGAAGCACATCAATAAAAAGAAAATGTTGGCAGTGATCCGCACCTTGAAAGTCCTTCACTGCCTATGGACTCCATGTCCTCCTCTGGTGGTTAAGGACAACACTACAGTGATGTAGTGGCTCAAAATACACAGGGGTATAAGGTCATACCCTCTGTGCTGGTTGGTAATGATATTCTGGGAGTCATTCCCTGACGCTTCAGGCATCAAATATCTCACCAGAGCAAAATGTTGTGGCAGACAGACTTAGCAGATCCTGGGCAGACTCGCACGAGTGGCAACTTAAGGTACTGATGTTCTAGGATCTAGTCCAGATGTGGGGAATAACTCGTATACATCTGTTCACCTCTTTTCAAAACACACAACTGGAGAAATTCTGTTCCAGACATCCTTGCAGCCATGCCTGGAGGACAGAAGCATTCTCGTTCCCTTAGATGGGAATGTTCCTGTACGATTTCCAACCTTTCCACTGATTCACAAGGTGCTTCTGAAGGTTCAAAATGAAATGCCAAAAAATCATTGTGATGACCCCCTACTGGCCCAAGCAATCTTGGTTTTCACTTCTAATTGTATTGGCCAAGGGCAATTACCACAGACTTCCTCACACTCTGGATTTGGTTATGCAATTCAGGGTGACTGGCACACCCCAGCTTGAAGCAGCTACAACTACCAACTTGGATGACTCAATACTGACTCCATTTAGGCAACTTTCATGAAGTGAAAGTGTTAAAGGAGGCCAGAAAACCTGCAACTATAAAATCTTATGCTTACAAATGGCTGAAGCTTGCCAAGTGTGCGTAAATAAAAGTCCCTTGAGGTTAATATCCCTCTGGTCTTGAAATATTTGTGTGAAATACTTCAGGATGGCTTATGGTATGCATACATTAAGGTGCATTTAGTGGCCATCTCTGCTTGTATGCCAATGGATCCCAACCTTTCTTTTTCTATTTTGTTAAAGCAGTTCATGAAAAGAGTACTGCATATAACACCCCCTCACAACAAATTCCTCCTTTCTGGGATTTCAGCTATGTTCTGAACAAACTGACCTTACCATCTTTTGAACCTGCTGCTCAGGCTGATATGAAGTTCTTAATGTGGAAAACTGTTTTGCTTATTGCTCTGACATCTGGAAGACGAGTCTCTGAGCTGTAAGATCTCATGGTTGGACAACCTTACCTGCTTTTGCACTAGAACAGGGTTATGTTACACTCTATCCCCTCTTTCATGCCGAAAGTGGTCTTAGAATTCAGCCGCAGTCTATTAACCTCCACGTGTTCTTCCCAGATTTTCAGAGCTTTCCTGTGCCTGGCTTGGACATTTGGATTGCTTCTAAAATCATCTGGACCTACAAAGCTGACACAAGTATGTTTTTTGCACTTGCTGTAACTCTCTCAGTGGTATGCAATACTTCTGTACTGCAGTTATTAATTTTGTTGAATTTATCACTGTTTTTTCAGCCAGCACTTGTTAAAGAAATGCCATCTGTTTGTTACTGTACTGCTCTTAGATTGTTTTAATAGTATTCTAATACTTCCTAACTTTCTCTGGTACTGCAAAAGCTGTTCTGATTTTGCCAAAGTTCTCTAGACTGCCAAAGTGTTTACGTTTTGCAAAGTTTTTCTGTGTTGCTGTTCTCTTACGTTGTGCATTTTTTCTGTATTTTGTTAAACAATTCTCAGGGTTAGTGAATATATTTCTAAAGATTCCTGACAGCGCAGGAATTCTGACTTTTGCTGTAAAGCATTTGTTACTGCACTTGAGCTCAGAACCAGTTTGTTTTACATTAAGAGGGTTATTTTCCACTCTGGTGGAAGCAGAGCTGAATTAAGCCCATCCAAGTTGAAAACTGCTGGGGGAAAGTTTATTATGTTTTTATCTGATTGGCCTGAGGGATTAACTGTGTTAAAGTCTTTCATCCTGCTGGTATAACAGGCTTACGTAAATGCGGTTCCCCATGCCTTGTTTATAAGCAAAACTCTCCAGTTTAAAA
Organism: Protopterus annectens; assembly: GCF_019279795.1. Classification (NCBI taxonomy): domain Eukaryota; kingdom Metazoa; phylum Chordata; order Ceratodontiformes; family Protopteridae; genus Protopterus; species Protopterus annectens. The sequence continues at coordinate 1,182,238,630 of NC_056739.1, forward strand.
TACTCTACAGGAAATGCTCTCCACAGTGTCCCACTGTTCACATCGGCTCAAAGAGATGCCAGTTTGTGCAGAGGGCAGCACCACTGCAGGTCATATAACCGAAGATCCTCAACTTTTGGGGACTTTTGCTAGAGGTCTGGAGAGATTCTGCTGAAATCCAAAGCAACCACTGTTAAAATAAAAAAAATAAGTACTTTTTGAGTTTTCTTTGCACTTTGCTGACTGCATTTCATCATTTTGCTGATTTGTATTATATCTTTCTGCACTTTAAAAGAGCTGTTCTGTTGCCTTACGTAGCTAGTACACAGCATAGACTAGTTTCAGGTCTGCTGAATCTAGACTGTACTGTTAAATTTGAGCACTATTCCAGCCATCTCACATTAGGGCCCTGCCTGCACTCTTGTGGCAGAAGTGTGTAGTCTGAACCTCATGTGAGTTGGAGATTACTGGAGGAAAGCTCATACTTTCCACTGGTAGCTTAAAACTGTTCAATTTCTCCTGTATTTAAGCCTCACATTTGTGCAAAGCTGCATGCCGCACAATGGGCTTCAGCAGTGCCCTGTATAGATGCAAATACCTTGAAAGAGATTTTTCACCGATACATCAGTTAGTGAACCCTCCCAAGATTCCCTGCTGCATTGTGTGGAAACTCAGTTGTGCACTGAAAAGCATTGCCAGAGTTTTCACCCCTAGCCTTCAATAGAATAAGCCCCTTTGTTAATCCTACAGAAAAATCTGGTCAAACTAACCCACTCCCCAATAGTAGTTATGGTAAAAACCTGCCATAATAGACAGTCAGTTTCCAAACATTTCTTCAGCCAGCCTGACTGACATAGGCATCCTGAGGCAATGCAGTAATTGTGTCATGTATACTGACAACCACTTACTCATAATACAAACAAATACAATATGTGAGAGAGACAATTACACTTTGAATTTGGAATCAATTCTCTCAAGTAGCAACAAATCAGACATCAAACAGGTTTGACAGCACACACACATATCACTTCTCACACAAAACAAGGTCACAACACATAAACCCACATACGTGGAGGCACTCAATAGAAGCCTACCAAAAGATCAGAGACCTCTGAAGTGCAAATCACTTGCACATACTGCAAAGCAAACAGAATCCACTACACATAAAACACACACCAGTGTCTCAGCAAATAAGCTCGTAAGTAAAAACACCTCAAAACCAAATGTCCTGGTTAGGCTCCATAGTGAGTCACACAGATGTCCCCCTCACCAGGCTGGACAAGGAGAAGGTCAAGGTATGCTTTCTATCAGGTGCCAGGATCTGTCAAGTCATGCACACACTGAAGTCACTCAACAACAAATACCATTATGACTCTGACACAGTACATGCTGGGGTGAATGACTTAAGACATGCCTCTCTGAACTATTTGAAGAGACAGATGACCGAACTCTCAAACTGTGTCTCAAGCAGTATGTCCCTTGCCCTAGGCAGCACTCTACCTTCACCCTTGATGATGCCACAATACAGACAAAAAATGATCAACAAACAATTGGCTTAATTTCTGGTGTCAATTCAGGGGGATCCAGTATCTGTCAGGCCTGGGAAGACATGGCTGACAGACCATGCTGCTTTGCCAGAGATGGTCTTCACCAGTCTCCTCTAGGCTTTCGGATACTGGCAAAGACATTTGCCTCATCCACATTGCCTTTTTTAGGCTATGTCAAAACAACAAAATTTCCAACATAAAAAAATCCACATAAGACAAACTCAAGGTTATACTGCGTAATGCTAGGAACCTAAACAGGAAACTGCACTCCCTGGAAGCACTCCTAACATTGGAAGATGCTGATGCCTGTGCAGTCACTAAGATGTGGTTCAAGGCTACAGTGCCTTTCACATGTTCAGACCTCAAAACGAGTGTGAAAGAACCAAAGGTGGAGGTGTAGCCACCTTCATTAAAGCCAAATACACCTCAATACATGTTAAACAGTATGACTCTCTTGAGCTACTCCACATCCAACTAACTAATGGTAAAACACCTTACCACATCATTGCCAGCTACAGGTCCCCCACCATGAACCAAGAGAAGCACACTGCCTACCTGGACTTACTAGAGTCACTCACTATACAGCCAAACACTTTGCTCATGGGAGATTTCAACTATTCTTCCATTGACTGGGTAACACACATGAGTACAAACATGCTCGCCCTGAGGTTCCTGGACTTTGTCAATACAAATACCCTGTAACAGGTAGACTGCACCCTCACAGGGAGCTCAAATGTCCTAGACTTAGTACTCACCAATGGGGGGGGTCACTGTACTACCCCATTGTGTTGTCCTCCCTAGTAAGGTCAGACCATAAATCTGTCTCATTCGAAGTAACTATCAGACCTGACACCCCAACTAAAGCATAAAAAAGTAAAACATTTCTCCAAAGCAAACTACAGCCTATTAGGCGATGGTATAAAAAGTTTCAAACCCCCTCCTAACATAGCCAAAAATTACTCCTATGCAGAGGAGTACACAAGTGCCCTACATAACCACCTAAATGACTGTATAGACTCAGCTGGACCTAAGCAGATCAAAACCAGGTCCTTCTGAAAAAACAGGACTCTGGTGGACCTCAAATATAAATAGGTTATGTAACAAAAGGAAGAAACTGATGTTTAAGAACAGGAGGGAAATTGCTCATCAGAAGAAGAATACCCTGACAGTTTGAAAAGGCAAATCAGATATCTTGTAAAGTCCCCTAAAGCTACTTGTAAAGCTAAATTAGCATCCCTAGCTTAGGATAATCATAAAGCATTCTTTGGCTACATCAAAAATCTAAAGAGAATGGCCAACTATGTGCTGAACTTATAGTGGATGGTACCTCTCATACTGAACCTGAGGAAATTGCCTGACAGATTTGGTGGAAACATCACCCCTCTGTCCCCAGTCCTCTACCTAGTTATCTCCAAACAGCAGGTCATATCCGCACTCTCAAAGGCCAAAAACATGGCGTCTGTGGGACCACATAACATCCCAGACTGTTTACTAATCAATCTAAAACAAGACCTAGTGGAACCACATGGCACATTCTTTAACTTCAGACTGAGCGCTGGCTTTGTTCCAGCAGAGTGGAGAACAGCAACAGTAATCCCCTTGCACAAAAGAAGTCCGTCAACCAATCCTGGGAATTATAGACCCATAAGCCTAACCAGCTTTATCTGCAAGGCTACGGGAAGAATCATCATGGACCTTATCAACAAGGACAGAGGTGACCCTCAAACTCTTGACCAGACCCAGTTTGGGTAGATCATGCTTACTGAACCTGGTGGACATCTTAGAGAATTTTACCAAAGCCCTGGATGAAGACAAAATGGTATATACTGTCTATCTTGACTTAGCCAAGGATTTTGACACAATCCCCCACTCAGGTATCCTTGAGAAACTCTCCCAGCTGGGGATTAACCCATACGTCACTAAATCAGTAGCCAACTGCCTCACCTACAGAATGCATACTTTCAAAGTTGGGAATTCCATGTCTACCAGTAGACTAGACCAGTTACAAGTAGAGTACCACAAAGACCTGTGCTGGGCCCTCTACTGTTTTGGGATCTATTTCCAGAAGTCCAGGTGAAAGTAGATGGCTTGTGGCTTACCAAGTTTGCAGATGATTGCAAACTGGGCACAATCATTCAGCCCCCAAACTAGACAAATGATTGATGCCAAAGCCACATACTAAACCTAGGAAGTCCCCTACAAATTACAATATTGACAACAACCCCCTAAGCTCAAACCCAGTGGTGTGATATTTAGGAACACAGGTTGATAGGAATCAAAACTTCGATCACCATGTGTCTACAGTGGTAAGGAAAGCCTTTTACATTGCAAATCTCATAAGCAAGGGCATCACATCTGTAGATCAATGTGTGTGCATCTACCTTTACCTTTAAGAAGCTATCCAAGGGCTTGCACTAGAGTATAAATACTGAGCACTTGCAAGCCTGACTGCCAATTTGTAGTTAGTTGTTGAGATGTGAACATGTATGTATGCAAGCTCTGTTTGTTAGTTCATTCGTGTTTAAATATGCTGCTATCCATCCTAATGTGTTTGTATATATTAAAGCATCTGAACGAAACCCCAAGCCTTATTATTATTTGTAATAGAGACAAACAAGCAACATCCAAGACTAAGGATGTTATAACTCTGCTGTACTCGACCCTCATCAGACCACTAATACAGTACAACGGTCCCTCTTGCATATACCTCACCAGACACCTGCAGTAGCTGGAGAGACCACAGAAGTTTATCACCAAGAAAATTCAGGGCCTGCAAAACATGACCTGCATGGAAAGACTGAAAGCCCTGTCACTGTATTCTGTATCCTACATACAGCTGAGAGGTGACTTGTGCCTGGCCTACAGAGCAGTCTCTGACCCTGCCCTAATGTTAATGCTGTACATCCGCAAATCAAATGGGACAAGTCACTCGCTTCAGGGATCTCAACTAGCCTGTGACATTAAAAGAACATGTTGGAGAGACAGATACATCTTACAGAGATTACTGCTTCTCTAGAATAAACTCCCAATTCACGGGAAGCAGAGTCTTCAATGAACCTATTCAAGTGCAACCTAGACAATTGGATGGGAGACCATAAACTCACCCCGGGGGTGGCACCTATGTCTCTCATGGATAGGGGCAATCGGTGCTGAACATAGACTCAGTCTACTAATAATGATCATCTAACCAAGGTCAATTAGGAAACACGAGTATAACATGGCTAGGCTTGTAAAGGCCTTAGGGCCATCAGCCTAGTAACCGCCTATGAACCTATCAGCCTAAGAATAAGGGAGAGAGGATATTTCATACCTTGGATGTGCACTGGTAGCTCAGGTACTACAGTGACAGAATGAAACCATTTAGGAAGGCTAAAAAGCATTTCCAACAAAGAGCTAAAGAAGGATCAACCTGTCTCTAAGCAAACCACTGCACATTGGTTGTCCTCTGTTATTTTTTGTTATACCCACCATGGCAAGGCAAATCCAAGCAAGTTAAAGGTGCATTCCACAAGGGTTTTTTCCTCTTCAGTGGCGTACCGGAAAGAAATGGACTCAAAGCATTCTAGAGTCAGCAACTTGGTTCTCTGTCCATACCTTAATAAAGAACTACAAGCTGAATGCCTTTTTAAAACCCAGAGCAGGCTTTGCTAGGACCATTTTCCAGGGGGTCCTGGACCCTTATCCATCCTCCTGCCAGACTGGGTAAGCTTTGAGAATCTACCCATATGGCAGTAAGGCAGTGTGCTTGTTGAACACAGTACAAATTCACAAGTCCTACTTACCAGTAACAGTAGATGTTAATTCAGAACACATTGCCATACTTACTGGCAGTATTCACCCACTATCCTCCTTTTTGGGATGTACATAGTTTGGGGGTGGAGTTGCTGGTGTGTTATGCTCAGTAGCCTTTTTGCTTTTGTGTGTGTGTGTGTGTGTGTGTGTGTGTGTGTGTGTGTGTGTGTGTGTGTGTGTGTGTGTGGTTTTGGAAAAGCAGGTGCTCACAAGTTTTCATCTTCTCTTCCTTCTGGACCCTAGAAAACAGAAAAGGTTCTGCCCGCGAGTCTAAAAGGCAGTCCCAAGTACTCTCAGGTTGTTGGTCCACCACACCCACAGGACAGGCAGGCAGGGGGGGGGGCTCTGAGCTTTGGCAGACTTCCAGAGAAAGGGTAGCAGGGCACTACTACCCATATGCCAGTAAGGCAGCGTGTTCTATGAATATCTGCGGTTACAGGTAAGAAGGGCTTAAGCAACTGAACCTCCCATTACAGATAAACATGATTTCCAACCCCTTTGTATATTATTAATACAATCAAGGCCCACAAACGTAAAATAAGCTGTCTTATGTTATTTAATATGTTCACCTAGAAATTACTTTCCCTTTTAAACAGATCACAAGAATGTTCAGAAATACAATATTTAAACATGCAATTAGTCTTGTCAACATAAAAAGCTAAGCAAAGACATATAACTACATAAATTACTTCAACAAGTAATTAAAGAATTAATCTTATACACTTTAGATGCATTTACTGTGGTGAATTCATTATTTTTAATTATGTAATTACAGAAGGAACAATATCCACAAAGCATTCACCCAGTAACTCTAGTAGTGTAACAATTTTTTTTCTTGAAAATGTTTTTATAATCCCCAGTAACATGAGCAATAGTTTTTTGCCTATCTAAATGCAAACTTGCAATCCTCAGGAAGAATATGAAAAAATCTGCCCTCAAAATATACTCTTTTTTTTATAATATTTCTAATGTCCTTTACATTAGAACCATAAGCGTAATAAAATAAAATAAAATGTGCAAGTATTACTGCATTCTTTTTTCTGATAGTACAACAAATCTCCTCTTTCCATACCATTAATCTCATATCTCGCTTTTGTCACATCCCTCTCCTTGTAACCTCTGGATAAAAATCTATCACTTAATTCTGAGGAAAACATACAATAATCATGTCAAAAACAAATCCTTTTGATTCATATAAATTTTGATGTTGGTATAATCCAGACCACATGTACTGAGCTGGTAGCCTGCAATAAAGTTTTATTGCTAAAGGGCTTTCTAGGTTTAGTTTGAATTGTACCATCATTGTTCTTTCTTTACATTTGTTTACTGGGATGATCCAGCTGGACACAGCCCCTTTTTCATCTGAGGCATGGGGAGAAAAGCTCCACGTGAATTTACAAAAAAAAAAAAAAACAAATAAAATTTACAGTTCTACATCGGAAAATTCAACAATTTATAAAAATATATAATTAAATTTTGCTGAATGCATGCTGGTCATAACAGGAGTACACCTTATACAGTGAATTGAGAAACAGTATAGATTACAAGCAGAATAAGATAGGTTGGATATAAAATAGCCAGAGAAGATGCAGTAGTAGTGAGAGAGGGAGAAAGCAATGAATATAGGCCGAGTTTAAAAGAAAAAAAACTGTGGAGTAGTTAATATACAACTAAGAGAGAAGAAAGAATAATTTTAGCCAGGGGTGGAGAAACAGCAAGTCCAATTATCCAAGAGATGCATTTTTAGGACTTTAAAGGAAGGATTTGTTTAAAAACTGTACTCTTTTAGGGAATGGAATGGCATTCCACATTTCTAAAAGACGTGACATGGGAACAGGGTTGCCTGCTGAGCTACCTGATTTGGTCACACTTATTAAGCCTTTATCACTTCATTGTAGGGTTCTATTAGGAATATACACTAAGATTACTGGCCAAACCAGGTCATTTTTCAGGGTTGTGGATTTGAGTATGTATCATATTCAATAGAGAGCAAGACAAGCAGTGAGGGATTCTTAACTAGAGGACCTTTTTTACGGCTAAGCAATGGTGTCACCTGTATGGTACGTTCAGTGAGAATTTTGTTTTGTTATAGCACTGTTCTAGAAGGTTCAGCTGGGTGGTTTGTACATTCAAAAGCATAGGAGGCCCTGTACAGAGGATTTGGAAGTAGGTATGCTGTGGCTATATCTTCTTTTGCTTATTAATTTGAAATGGGTTAATTCTATAGAGAGGACCATGTTTTTTACCTTTTCTTTTTTACAAATCCTAACAGCCTGGCGTATGAAACGGTTTCAACTCTGGTGCTATCAGTAGAGATTACTGTAAAGCTGGATTTGTTCTTCAATAATACTTTAGGAGTAAAGAGAACTTTGCTTTTTGGGGGATTCAATTGAATCTGGAAGTTACAGAGCCAAGCCTCTACAGACAGGAGGGATTCCTGTATAATTTTTCAACAGTTTTACTTGAACAGATGAGTGTTGAATTATTTACATACTGTAAGATACTGGCATTTTTGGTTGATTTGTGTAGGTCATTAATGACAATATTACATAAGAATCTTCCTAGGCTGGAGTCTTGTGGAACGCCTACAAATATAGGAAGGAAGGAGGAAATGCAGTAGTCCAACTGACTGCCTGGTGTCTGTCAGATAAGTAACTGGAGAACCATGACAGGGATGGGCTGTCTTTTTCCAAGGAGAAGAGTCTGTTAAGAAGTTTAGTACGGGATACTGTATCAAAAGCTTTGGACAGGTCAAGGAATACTGTGATACTACTTTGTCAGTGTTACAGCGTTGATTAATGTGAGTATAGAAATTGAGGAGTGCAGTACTGGTACTGTGATATGAGTGGAAGCTGTGTTGGGTAGGAGAAAGTAAATTGTTTTCCAGTACGGATTTTAGCAGTTGGTGATTTATGCGTTTTTCTAGGATTTTGGGTAGGGGAGAGGATAGCAATGGGCCGACAGCTAGTTTTTAGTCTGTAGAATACCCACCTTTGTGAATCGGCAAAATGTAGGACATCTTGTAAAGAAGGGAGACACAACTCCCTTTAGTGGAGTGGTCAATCAGAATGCTTACTGGGTAGGTTACTGCACCTGCTACTAGTTTAATGCCAGGTTTTTGTGATATAAAAAAATGAGACCACAATAAATCATTTCAAAACTTTTCCCACCTTTAATGTGACCTATAACCTGTACAATTCAACTGAAAAACAAACAAATCTGTTAGGAAAAAAATATAAAACATAAAAAATGTGCAATAAGCTGGTTGCATAAGTGTGCACACCCTTAAACTAATACTTTGTTGAAGCACCTTAAACCTAATTACAGCATTCAGTCTTCTTTGAGTACACACCTGCCATCAATTAAAGAGACTCTGATTAACCCCAAATAAAGTTCAGCTGTCCTAGTAGGATTTTCCTGATATTTACTCAGTCGCCTGCTACAGCAAAAGCCATGGTTGCAGAGAGCTTACAAAGCATCAAAAGGTATCAGTCAGGAGAAGGGTACAAAAAAATTTCCATAGCATTGGATATACCATGGAACACAATGAAGACAGTCATCAAAAAGTGGAGAAAATATGCAACAGTGATGTTGCAAAGAACTGGACATCCCTCAAAAATTGATGAAAAGACAAGACGAAAACTGGTCAAGGAGGCTGCCAAGAGACCTACAGCAACTTTTAAGGAGCTGCAGGAATTTCTGGCAAGTACTGGTTGTGTACTACATGTGACAATAATCTCCCGTACTCTCCATATGTCTGGACTATGGGGTAGGGTTGCAAGATGGAAGCCTTTTCTTACAAAGAAAAACATCCAGGCCCAGCTAAAATTTGCAAAACAACACATCAGTCTCCCATAAGCAGGTGGGAAAATATGTTATGGGCTGATGAAACCAAGGTTAAACTTTTTGGCCATAACTCCAAAAGGTACATTTGGCACAAAAACAACACTTCACATCACCAAAAGAACACCATCCACACAGTGAAGAATGGTGGTGGCAGTATCATGCTTTGGGGTTGCTTTTTCTTCAGCTTGAACTGGGACTTTAGTCCAGGTGGAGGGAATTATGAACATTTCCATATACCAGTCACTTTTGGCCCAAAACCTTCAGGCTTCTGCTAGAAAGATGAATATGAAGAAGAATTTCACCCTTCAGCATGACAATGACCCCCAAGCATACATCCAAATCAACAAAAGAATGGCTTCACCAGAAGAAAACTAAAGTTTTGGATTCGCCCAGACTTAAATCCAATAGAAAATCTGTGGGGTGACCTGAAGGGGCTATGCACAAGAGATGCCCCCGCAATCTGACAATTTGGAGTGGTTTTACAAGGAAGAATACGCAATATTGCCAAGTCAAGATGTGCCATGCTGATAGACTCCTACACAAGAAGACTGAATGGCGTAATTAAATCAAAAGGTGCTTCAACAAAGTATTAGTTTAAGGGTGTGCACACTAACCAGCTTTGTACATTTTTTAATTTTTATATATTTTTTCCCCTAACAGATTTGTTTGTTTTTCAATTGAATTGTACAGGTTATAGGTCACATTAAAGGTGGGAAAAGTTTTGAAATGATTCATTGTGCCTCATTTTTTATATCACAAAAACCTGGCATTTTAACAGGGGTGTATTTACACCCTTTCAACTTAAAAACTTTCAGACTTGAGAGCAAACTTGTCTAAAGTTCAATGCCATTCAAAAGGTGGTGACAGTGATCAGTCTTTAGCCTGAAACAAACACAGTATACTGTACTTATCTCTCTGCAACATGACTTACCAACTTGAACATTAGTACCCCAAACATGTCACTGCACCGTAGTTATTTTTACAACCATAACACAGTAGTACCCCAACATGATGCCAAAGCGTGTGAGAGAAGCCATTAGTAGTGGTGGTGAATGCAAGAACACCTGCAGTATTATCATGGAAATTAATGTGGACATTATAAAGCAAAGCAACTCAGGTGAGAAAACTGCAAACATAGCAAGTTCGCTTGGGATGAATTGTTCGACTGTTTCAACAATTGTAAAAGACAAAGAACACATTATGCAACATATTCCACAATAACTAATTAAAGACAAAGTGTGATGTATTATAGTACAAACTAAAATACTGTTCAAGGTTGGTAAAAAATACACTACTGTCAAAAAATACAGTAATACTGTCAAGTATTAGTGGTACTTAAACACCCCACTAATCAAACTTTGTTGTACAGCATGATTATTTCTGTTTATGATTACAGTATAGTACATTATTTTGTATCTTTACCATGCATATTTGTGCTTTTTGGTGCTTTTTTGGTTGTTATTGGTGGTTATTTGTACAATTTTGAGCATATTCCATTAATAGTCATGGGTGCGTTGGACTTACAAACATTTTTGACTTACAACAAACCCCAAGGAACATAACCTATTCGTAAGTAGGGAAGCACCTGTAGTTGTTGTGTCTTTTAAGAGTGAGGCAACTGTATGAATTAAGCGAGTGCTGAATTAGTTAGCCATACTTTCTGTGAAGTTGGTCAGGTGGTATGTCCAGTGTGGATGAGTTTGTTTACTGATGACCAGAACATTAGGGTTAGTATTTTGTTGACTTATGTAGCAAGCTCTTTTATCTGATCCGATCTTATTTTTAGCCTGATTTCTAAGTTATCTATAAATCTGGAGATTGGAGTAATTTTTGTTTTGTTTCTAGTGACTCAATTTGTCATTAATATCATTGTTTGTTTTCTTAACCAAGGAGCTGGACTGAATTTAACACTTCTTTTTAACATGGGCAGGATTGTTGAATATATCTAGGAAAGTCTTACTAAAGAATACAGCTTCATCTAGTGGAAGACGCTTTAGTAATTGCCAGCTGATTGATTTTAAGGTACTGGGAAAGGTCTCTTTACTAAAGTTAATTGTACTGTGAAATTGATTGACAGTGTGTTTTGGATGGGTGGACAATCCCTTACAATAAAGGTGGGTAGGTGGTGACTTAGATTGTCTGGTAGGAAGATGATGGAAGAATTTTTTTCTGGAAAATTTGTGAGGACCCAGTCCAAATGCTTTGTCTACTGCTGTTCTTGTTGTATCTTGCTGGGGTAAAGTTCAGTAAATCCAGAGAGGTTAATGTTTTAGATGGAGAATATATTTTTTACTGTTTAATATTAAAATCTTCCATTAGAATGGTTTATTAGCAGGTAGATGAAGAAACCCATGAGAGGATTTCTTCAGTTGTGTTAATGTTACTTCCGGGGGGGATATATACTCCTACAAAACAGTTACGCTTTTACGGTTATTTTCAGAGTATCCATCAGGATTTCAGCCTTTCCTATAGTTGGGGGGGGGGGGGCAAACCCACCTGCTTTTTTTTCTTTTCATCTAATTAGTCTAAGGATACTATATCTTGGAAGAACCCCTTCTTCATCATGGATTTCTTGCTTTAGCCATATTTCTGTGACTATGATTATGTCAGGTAGGTGCTGGGAAATCCAGGCTTGTATCTCTGACAGTTTGTTACAGATACTTCTGTGGTTGATACTAAAGAGGAAAAGCCCTTTTGAATATGATGGATGAGGGAGAGATTGAGGAAAGGAGGAGATTTTTGAACGGGTCCTGGGTTGAGATATATGTCAGCTGGGAGATGAAGGTTTAATAGGAGAGGTTGTTATGTGTGCAGCCACTTATATTTATGTTTTCAAAGGATGACCGGCTTGTGATTAGAACTGTGACTGGGGTAAACTTGGGATATAGATACACAGCTCATTTTCACTTTACAGGCAACCTGCATTCAGTCAGAGCAAAACTGTGTGGCAGGCAAGCTGAGCAGGACCATGGTAGACCCTCATGAATGGAAACTCGATCGGGGGTCTTCCAAAATTTGATTCATCTGTAGGGAGTTCCTCAAGTAGACCTCTTTGCCTCCTCACTTGGCAAAATTCTGTTCTAGCACTCAGTGTAAGAAAGCCTGGAAGACAGATGCCTTTTCTTTTTTTTGAACAGGAATATGCTTGTTTGCCTTTCCACTAATACTTTTGAAGATTCAGAAGTAATCTGTCAAAATCACTGTAGTGACTCCCTTCTGGCTCAGGCAACCATAGTGGTCCTTTTTTTGGAAATGGCCAGGGGAAATTACCATAGGTTTCCTCACAGACTGGATCTACTCACACAAGAACAGGAGTGTTTGGTACCCCCGTCATCAGTCATCTTCAGTTGACTTCTTGGATGACAGCATTTTAATTCCTTTTAGGCACCTGTTTACAGAAGACACGCAGGTACTAGTGGAGACAAGAAAGCCTGCTACTAGAAAATCATACATTAGCAAATGCAAAAAGTTTTCTAATTGGTGCCTACAACATAACCAGCACCCATTCAGGGCTAGATGTTCTTCGGTTTTACAATATTTGTGTGAGTTACTATCCTATGGCCTTTCTTATTCCTCTGTTAAGGTTCATTTGTCAGCCATTTCAGCATGTCTGTCCATGGATCCTCCTTTTTCAATGCAATCTCATGTCAAAATATTCTTGAAGGGGTTTTGCATAAGAGGCCTCCAAGAAAACTGATGCCCCCTCCTTGACATCTTAATTTTGTGTTAGAGAAGCTAACACTTGCTCCATTTGAACAAGCTAATCTAGCTGACTTGAGGTTCTTATCATGCAAAACAGCTTTACTGATTGCTCTGACCTCTGCAAGAAGGGCATCTGAGTTGCAAGCTCTTATGGTGTGTCAACATTATCTCATTTTCCAGAGGGACTGGGTTTCATTGAAAAATAATCCTTTTATGCTGAAAGTGGGATCTAAGTTTACTTTAAACCAAACTACCCATCTCCAAGTTTTCCATCCTGAACTAAAAATGTGGGAGAAAGTATACTCCATACCTGGGATGTCCACAGACAACTTGGGTACTATTTTGACAGAACTAAATCATTCTGATCTTTAAATCTCCTGTTCATTTCCTTTGAAGGTGAGAAGAGGCAACCTGGGTCAAAACAGATCATTTCCAAATGGCTGTCTAAGGCTATTACCTTTTGTTATACTCACCATAATGCATCTATTCCAGGCAGGGTCAAGGCCCACTCTACCAAGGTCTTGGCTTCATCTGTGTCTTTTTGAAAAAGGCTGGACTCAAAGAATTCTAGAAGCTGCTGCTTGGTCCTATGTGCACACTTTTACAAAGCACTAAAAGCTTGATTTCTTCTCTAGGTCCAGATCAAGCTTTGATAGGACCATTTTCCAGGGGGCCCTGGACTCTTCCTTCTATCCTCCAAATGTAAACTTGAATGAAAATAAGAAAAAAATGCCACAAATATGAAGAAAAATATTCTTTTAATGAGCGCTTTCGTCAGTAGATACACTTGACTTCATCTGATTACATAACACATTGACATCATCTCCTTTTAAAAGCCAGGCACCACCACATGACCACAATTAATTTCCTCTACAGGATTCAAATTGTATTGCAACACTGTTTCTCAACCTGTATTGCCTCTACAGGATTCAGGTTGTATAGGTTTTACACATAGGTTTTTTCCATAGGTTTCACACTATATGTGAAACTTGATTAAGAAATAATAATAAAAAAATTGCAAGACAAAACAAACTACAATGGTGTTTGATCTTCACAGTAACCCATATGAATAAATAACAAACATCAATCCAGCATACTGTTGTTACACTAAGACAGTATAAAAAGATGTATTATAAACATACATTGATCACATTTTCCCCTACTTTCCTTATTTGCTGTGCAAGTTAAAACATTACAAAACTATCAAAGATAAAATTCAGCTTTCAGTTTTAAATAACTAGAGAGGGAAATAATATCATTCAACTCAGGGGGATTGTTGGCATTAAATCTTAACTGCCACATACATTCTCTAAATTCGAGAAACAATTCTCGTGGACACCCCCTGTTGTTAAGAACAACTTGGTCAAAGGCAATAAATTTAAACCTATGGTCAGGATTTTCATTGGTGTGCAATGTCAATGCATTTTTTTCATTGGCTTTTTTAATATCATAATTGTGTTGGTATACACGCTCTTTGAAAGCCTTTTTAGTCTTGCGTATGTAAAATCCTTCACAGGATTGGCATAAGGCTGCATAAACTACAAAAGTGCAGTTACAATTCAACCTATGGTTCAAATGTATTACACCATAATGTGGAATATGTAAGGTGTCTGTTTCAAAAATACTGGAACACTGTGTACAATGACCACATTTGGTCATCCATCCTTTTCCATAGGTTTTATAACCCTCTGTATTTTGTTCAAGTAAATTTTTAAAACAAGCATCTTTTTTTATATACAACACATGGCTTTTCCCCCACATATTTTAACAATTCTTGATCTCCTCTAAAAATAAACCAAATCTTATGTAATATGTCCTTGATGTCATAAAATGAGAAGTTATGTACCTACCATAATGTTCCATGTTAGTTATCTTCTCTCGCCTTCTTTCTTGCTGGATGGGGTTCGGCTCCGACTCGGCCTATACTAAAGCTCGAGAGCTAATTTTACCGGCTTGAGGCAACCCTATATCCCATGATGCTAGGCGGTAACTACCCAGATCTTGTTTGGTAGCTAAGAAACAATAGCCAATTCAGTCTCCCCTCTGAGGTGGAGGAGGAGAAAGAAGAACTCCCCAAATATCACTACCTGAAACTGTATCTACCCCAGGACCAACTGTCTAAGCTAGGAATAGTGCTAGATAAGGTCCCCTGGAAGAAGGGGAAAAACCTCTCAGTCTGTCCAGGCTAGGGGGATGGTGGGTGGGACACAAGAAAGAAGGCGAGAGAAGACAACTAACATGGAACGTTATGGTAGGTACATAACTTCTCAATGTTAAGTTGTCAATCTCGCCTTCATTCTTGCTGGATGGGACCGCGTCCCTACCACCTTCATCCTGGGTGGCTCATTGGAACAGACTCTATAGAACGGTGGAACCCAAATTTGCCCTGTTTCTGGAGGCCATGTCCAATTTGTAATGTGTAAGGAAAGTATGAGGAGAGGCCCATGTGGCAGCCCCACAGATAGTGTCTATTGGTAATCTAGCTTGAAAGGCTGTAGATGTAGCCAACGCTCTGGTTGAATGGGCTCTTGGCATAGAAGGCAATTCTTTTCCTCTGAGTTGATAAATACAGGTAATCACAGAAGACAGCCACCTAGATAGGGTTACCTTAGATACCGGAAGACCCTTTTTACTTTCAGCATAAGATAAAAAGAGATGATCAAATTTCCTGAATTGTTTAGTTCTGTCCAGATAGAAGCGGAGCTGACGATGAACGTCCAGACAATGTAGTTTCTGCTCCGCCCTGTTTGAATAATTAGGAAAGAAAACAGGAAGATCAATAGATTGATTTAAATTTGTCTGAGAAGCCACCATGGGTAAAAAAGATGGGTTAGTTCTTAGAGAAACCCTGTCTTTGTGGAACACTAAATAAGGAGGGCGAATGCAGAGGGCATGAAGTTCAGACACTCTCCTAGCAGACGTAATGGCGACTAGGAATAGTGTCTTCCATGAAAGTAACTTCAAGGAACAGGAGGCCGCAGGTTCAAAAGGAGGGAGAATCAAGGATGCTAAAACTAAGTTTAAATCCCACTGTGGTGGGGGGTCTTTGATTGGAGGCCTGAGTAAAAAGATACCTCTGAGGAATGCCTTGCAAACTTATGGGACATGATGTTGGAGTCCGACAAGCCTATGTGAAAACTTGAGATGGCTGCTAGCTGAACTTTTACTGTGGAGGAAGAAGATCCTGAGTGAAAGATTTCGGCTAGGAAATCCAAGACCGAGTGTATTGGAGCAGTGAAGGGATCTATGTTCCTAGTCTTTGCCCAAAAGGAAAAACGTTGCCATTTACTAGCATAGATCCTTCTGGTGGAAGACTTAAGGGAAGCTACGATAATATCCCGGACAGAATTTGAAATCATTGGAAGCCTGGCTAGGGACGGAAGTGGAGCAACCAAGCTGTGAGGTTGAGAGATTGGAGGGATTGGTGCAGCTGCCCTGATTGATGGGCCAAAAGATCTGGCATTGGATCCAGATGCCAAGGCTGCTCCAAAAGATAGCTATGCAGGAAAGGGAACCATATCTGTCGAGGCCAATAAGGGGCAATGAGGATTATCTTGGCCCTCAAGGCGGTAGCTTTCTGAATTGTTTGTGTGATTAACGGAAAAGGAGGAAAGGCGTAAAGAAGTCCCCGAGGCCAATCGTGGACTAGAGCGTCTCTGGGGGGATGGCCTGGAAGGGGGAAGAGAGTGAAGAAGTCGAGGCACTTGCTGTTTTGTGGTGTTGCAAAAAGATCACAGCAAGGAAACCCCCACTTCTGAAATATTTTGTTCGTCAAGGATTGCTTCAGAGACTACTCGTGAGGTATGAGAATAGCTCTGCTCAGCCTGTCCGCTATAACACTGGACTTCCCGGGGATGTGCGTTGCTATCAGAAACCGCTGAGAAGAGATCACCCATTGCCAGAGTCTGAGTGCTTCTCGACACAGGGGATATGACTTGGTTCCTCCCTGCTTGTTGATATACCACCATACTACGGACATATTGTCCGTCTGAATTGCAATCGCCCCCAGGGGAAGAGAGTCTTGAAGGGCTTGCAACGTCAAAAGCACTGCTCTCATCTCCAGGACGTTTATGTGCAAGTGGCATTCGAAGGGTTGCCATGTGCCATGGACTGTCCTGCCCTGAAAATGCCCCCCCCCCCACCCAATCAGGGAGGTGTCCATTGTGACTGTGGCGACCGGGGGGGAGGAGTAAAAGGTCTGCCTTGATGGACTTGAGGGGAGACCATCCACCAAGATAGAGGTTTTCTGCAAGATAGAGTTATTAGGATCTTGTGTGTCATAGGAAGCTGTTGGAAGGACCACTGGGAGAAAAGCATCCATTGAAGAAGCCGCATGTAAAAGCAGGCAAGGGGAAGAAGTGTGATGGCTGCCGCCATGAGACCTAATACTTTCAGAACATACCTGGCCTGAATTTTGTTGTTCTGAAGAAGGACATGAACATGATTTTGAATATCTAAGACCCTCTGCTCTGTTAACTTTGCTGAGAGCTGAACGGTGTCCAAGGTGGCGCCTATGAAGGTAATAGACTGACAAGGCGACAAGGCAGACTTTTCGAAATTTAGAGAGATACCTAGCTCTTTGCAAATGTGGATGGTGTAGTCTCTGGCTAGAAGAAGTTGACGCCTGGTGGTGGCAGTGAGGAGCCAGTCATCTAGATATGGAAACACCTGGAATCCTTGACGTCTCAGGTGAGCCGTAACCACTGCCATACATTTGTTGAACACTCGGGAGGCTGTAGTGAGACCAAAGGGCAGGGCTCTGAACTGGTAGTGACTGGCTCCCAGCCTGAAGCGGAGAAACCTTCTGGAGCGCCTGTGCATTTTGATGTGATAGTACGCATCCTGAAGGTCCACTGAGCATATCCAATTGTCCTTGCCCAGAAGGGGTAAAATGGACTGCAGCGTGACCATCCGGAACCTCGTTCTTTTTACAAACTTGTTTAGTTTGCTGAGACCCAATATTGGCCTCCAGTCCCCTGTTTTTATTGGTACCAAAAAGAACTTTGAGTAGACTCCGGATCGTAGCTGGTCTGCTGGGACTGGCTGGATGGCTCTCTTTTTTAGCAGCTTTGATATTTCTAGTGCTGCTTGTTCCCTTAGACTGGGTGGAATGTCTGGAAGAGACCCCATTTGAATCGTTGGGGTTTGGATAAAGGGGATTTTGTAACCCTCGGATAAGATCGACTGCACCCATTTGTCTTGAGTGAGGGAGAGCCAGGCTTGTGGGTACAGCGATAATGGACAGTCAGGCAACACCTCAGGGATGCTGGAAGGGTTTTTCAGTGAGGGTTTCTCTGCTACCCTGGCTTTGCGGACCCCCTCTGCTTCTTGGACGGCGTCTGTTGTTGTTGTTCCCCCCTCTGCCTCTAGGTGTGAACTGACCTCTTGCGTCAGGCATGACTCCTTGTGATTTACGGAGCCACATTTTTCCACCCTTTTGACCCTTAGGATATGGTCTAGATGGGGTAGAAAAATGGACTCCTACGGCAGAAAGAGTCTTGCCATCTTGTTTGCATCTGGTCAAAGTATCTTTCACTTGAGGTCCAAACAACGCTGAACCATCAAAGGGGGAGTTAGTGAAAGATGCCTTGAAGGGGTCTGCGAAGTTGCAAAGCCGCATCCAGGCGTGACGCCTCAAGGCCACACCTGTGCCCGCGGCCCTACTCGCTCCATCGGCTGCATATGAAATAAGCCGCATGGAGGAGTTAACAATGGAATTCAGGGTTCCTAGCTGTGAGTTAATTTTTTTCCTGAGACCCAGCAGCTGATGGATCCTGTAGGGCCTCACCCAGTTCTTTAAGAATGTCTCTTTGAAGACGGATGAAGTGGCATAAGTAGTTCAGCAACCGCATGGCAAAGGTCGCTGACGAGAACATCCGCTTGCCTTACCTATCCATTGTCCTAGATTCCTTGTTAGGCAGATGGATAGGTACTGAAGGATCAGCCAGTTCCTTCTTAGTGACTGCCGCCACCACCATGACATCAACTGGGACACCTTTAGATAAAAATTGCTTATCAGAAGGGGCTGTTATAAATTTAGAAGGCCTCCGTGGGGTGGGTTCCATCGAGTCAGGGGCCGTCCACGCCTTCCGTGCCACCACTAGGTGGAGGGTCGAGAACCAAAAGCCACCAGGTAATCCGGCTCGTCCTCGGAAGGATTAAGGGAAGACCAGTTCCCCCTCTGTTTAAGGATTTCAAGGATGTCAGAGAAGGAGACATCCTCAGAGGGGGACCTTGGGGATCCTTCCGACTCATCCAGGTCGGTATCAGATGTGACAGACTCAGGGGAGTCCACATGCTTCCTCTTACATGTCCTCTTACGCGGGGGTTCACCTGACGGATCAGGGGAAACCTCGGAAGAGGAGGATATTCCCAATGGGGAAACCTGAGGCGTTGGATCTTGATGGCCGGGGGCGAGAGAGTGGGAAGAGACATCAGCAGACACTACAGTGGGAGGAGCTGATGGAGCTGACCGTAGAGCAGGCACTGGGGCCAGTACGCTCCTCATGACCTCGAAGGCGCCCCTGTCAGGCAAGCTAGAGAGCTCCCGCTCCGAAGAGCTAGGAACCCCAGCCGGCACCGACAGTGACGGCTCTGAAGCCGATGTCGGGGCCGAACTCACCAAAGCCGACGCTCCGAGAGGGAGAACAGGGTTGGACAAGGGTCCAATGCCACTCGCCCCCTCGGAGCCGGCGAGATAGTCCAAGCTCCCGGATCCCTCCAAGGATGGTACCATGGACGAGATCAGAGCAGACGATGGAGCTGAAGGGGGAGGTATCGGCTCCGACGTCACAACGGTCACAGCTCTGAGGAGCTCCGGCTCCGAACAGTGGGGTAGAGTCGAAGGAGGAATAGTGTGTTGTATGGACGTAGCCGCTGTCTGATGAGACAGGCTGTGAAGCATTTGGGCCAGTGCCTGAGACTTTAATAGTCTACTTACCACCCTCTCAAGGTCATGATCGGAAAGCCTGGAAGACCGAGAGGAATGGCTCCGCTCCGAGAGTAACGGTGACCTCGGAGTCGAATGGATAGACTCCAGAGATGGAGATCTGGACCTCTTGCGTGTGGAGGGCATCAGGGTTGATGGAGACGATGGAGCCGTAGACACGTCGGCTCCAGACGGAGCCGACTTTGAAGACAGAGTCTTAGAGGTATCGGCTCCGGCTGGAGCCGATGCAGGTAGCTGCAATACAGAGGTATCGACTCCAGCTGGAGCCGATAATGTCACAGAAGATGAGCCACCATCCGAAGGCTTAGAGCTCAGAGCTGACGGTTTAGGTGGCTTCGAAGGCTTCCCCGGCACGGTCTTAGCCGGGGAACCTTTGGGCTTTAATAAGCCCCTTAGTATCAATTTATTCCTGCGCTCCTGCAGGACTCTTGGGCTGAATGCATGGAACACTGAGCAAGAGTCCTGCAGGTGCAGGGGTCCCAGGCAATAAACACAAGAAGTGTGACCGTCTGTCAGAGACATCTTCTGACAGCACGAGTCACACTTCTTGAAGCCTGAGACCTTTGTCTCCTTTGACATATTGTTGTCGAAAGGAAAAATAACAAAAATAGAAGAAAACACACACACACACTCCAACAAATAGGGATACAGGGACACTGAGGGAACACACACACACAGCTAAGAATCCCTGTGAGGGAATTAAGAATAAAATGGAAGGGCTTAAGGCCTAACCTAGGGCGGGGAGTATGACAGGGATAAGGGATAAAAAATAGGGGCTAAACTTTTAAATTAACCAGAAACTAGCCTATCAAAGATTAAATTAGTATACTAGGGGGAAAAACTAAGGAAAAGACCAAGATTTTAGTGAAAAAATAGTCACTAACCTGTGAGCCTGTAAAAAGAGCACCTTGCTAGTGTAAGCGGCAAACGGGATCTGGGTAGTTACCGCCTAGCATCATGGGATATAGGGTTGCCTCGAGCCGGTAAAATTAGCTCTCGAGCTTTAGTATATGCCGAGTCGGAGCCGAGGTTCGGCTCCGAACCCATCCAGCAAGAATGAAGGCGAGATTGACAACTTAACATTAATGAGTTATAAGTTAAAATAAGGGCCTTGCTGAAATATTGGGTCATGTTTGTATCTTCACTCAAAATGTTAATATTAGGGGGTAACAATACCAGATGTATCAGTCCCTAGTAATGGAAAAAAGTGTCCACATACCCTTTTTTCCGTGACCTCATTAAGAATTGGTTCAATAAAATTGATAGGATACCCTCTTTGTTATAACATACCCATCAACTTGTCCCTCTCTTCATAGAACATTTCTATGTCACTGATCATACGTGCCAATCTAATACATTGGCCTTTGACAAGTGACTTTTTTTGAAAGTCAGGGTGTCCACTCTCATTAAGAGGGTATTAGAATATATGGGTTTTCTGTATATCGTGGTTTTAAAGTTCTGTTCTACTTCATTTTTGATAATAAATATATCCAAAAAATTGATCTTGTCACTGCTTTGTTCCATAGTGAAATTTAAAAAAGATGTATTTAAAAATTAAAAAAATATCTGTAATTCATTTTCACTGCCTTCCCAGAATATTAATATATCGTCCAAAAATCTCCCATAGAATTTACACAGCTTGAATAGCTCTGAAGTGAATACCTGAGTGAGTTCTCACTGGGCCAAAACTATATTGGCAAACAGGGGGGCACAGGCCGCCCCCATTGCTACGCCTGTTGACTGTTTAAATAGCTGGTTCTCAAATATGATGTATATTAATATCCTTTCATGCCTTATATTTGTGTTACTGCATAAAACAAATCATAAAATAGGTCAAGGCCCTCTTCATGTGGTATTACACTAAATAAATATTTTATATCAATGGTAACCAAAATTAATTTATTACTATATAATTCTTTCTTGATTTTCTTCAAACAATCCCACGAATCCTTGAGTATATGTTGGTAATCAAGAAGCATAGATTTTAAATGAAAATCAAGAAATTTGGCTAAAGGTGGTGTTTTCCGTGCTTTTGCATTCACAATATGCCTTGGGGGGGGGGGGGTTCTGATGCTTTCATGTATCTTGGGGATTCCGAATACTGCTGGAGTTTTGTGGTACATTTGTGTTAGAAAGCTACGTTCTTCCTGTGTTATCTGATAGTTAAATAATAAATCATTCAAAGTGACATCAATATTTCTGTTAGCTATATTAAACTCATTTAGAGAGCTTTCCACATAACAGTCTCCATATAGAATCCCCAACATTTTATCTATGTACATTTGTTGGTCCATGACCACCAAACCTACCCCTTATCAGGCTTCATAATTCTAATGGATTTATTGGAACAAATACTCTGGAAAAGTCTTGTTTCACACTCTGTTAAATTAAATGTAGTAATTTTGGATTTGTTTAACAACATTCTAATATCATTCATACACATATTTTCAAATAAATGAATAGTAGAGTGGGGTGGAGGGTTGAATGTACTTGTTCTTGTACAACCCTTAACTCGTTCATAGGTACCATTCTTCTGAAAAAAGCAATTTAAATTTAATTTCCTAGTATATATTTTTAAATCTAGGCGATACTTGTTAACATTAACATTTCTTAATGGCACAAAATTCATGCCCTTTTCAAATAAAGAGGCCCATTCATATGGGTTACTGTGAACAAACACTATTGTAGTTTGTTTTGTCTTGCACTTTTTTTATTATTATTTCTTAAACAAGTTTCACAAATATTTCAATGTTTAGTTTTAAAACATAGTGTTGCAATACAACCTGAATCCTGTAGAGGCAATACAGCTTGAGAAACAGTGTTGCAATACAATTTGAATCCTGTAGAGGAAATTAATTGTGGTCATGTGGTGGTGCCTGG
Source organism: Protopterus annectens (assembly GCF_019279795.1). Taxonomy (NCBI): domain Eukaryota; kingdom Metazoa; phylum Chordata; order Ceratodontiformes; family Protopteridae; genus Protopterus; species Protopterus annectens. Next base: position 1,182,261,325 of record NC_056739.1, read on the forward strand.
CTTTTAAAAGGAAGTGATGTCAATGTTTTATGTAATCTGATGAAGTCAAGTGCATCTACTGACGAAAGCGCTCATTAAAAGAGTATTTTTCTTCATATTTGTGGAGGTTTTTCTTATTTTCATTCAAGTTTAGTTCGTTTCTTGGTTATTGATCTTCCAAATGTAGCTAGCTATGGTAATCTACCCATATAGGTAAGGCTACTGCAGCAGTAATAGATAAGATAAACATAGTATATTTGTGTAAGTTGAACTTGGACACCTATATGTAGGGTATATTAGGAAGGAGGTAGCTAGAGATCATGTGGGAGGTATGTTAGTTGCAGATTAATTTACTTACTGTCGACCACTGTCCATCAGAGACATAGAGGCTACACCAGGAGTGAATCTGCAATTTCCTATCCAATGATCAAGGTTTTGTTTGAATAAGGTCTGGGATGAACTCTGCTTCATGTGGATGGGAAGCTTATTCCCTAAGGCAGGGATCCACTAAGATACATAACTGGTCTCTCAATCAAGCTTTGTTTATGCCACAGGCAGAGTTCAGGTCCTTCAATCTAGTGTTAGTTACCAAAACTAAATTCCTAGGGCCCTCTTGGCATGCAAGAATTACAATAAGTGAAAAGTATTCAACTCTTTCTCAGCAAGAACAAGCTCTCTATATTGGAAGAAGAGAGATTTTACCATTTTATGGCAACCGCCAAGCCCTGAAACAACAGAAAGTTGCATGCAATGGATGCTACCGGGAGGAATTCCCACTCACTTCTAAATACATAAGCTCCTGCTCCTCAATACATCTGCCATAGGGACTATCACCTTGGTAAACACAAATCTTAGTATAGCACAAACAAAAAACACTGTATGTACTGAAAGTGAAGTTCATACACGGCAAACTCAGGAAATCTTTTATCGATCACAAAACATTAACATGTTAAAAAGGCAGCCATCATGTCTACTGACATCATCCAGGCAGCCTGTTGTAGCAGGGACATGATCCTGCAGTGTCACCATCTGGCATTTAACAAACTGGATGCGGTCAATGAAATTGCTGATGTTCATGATGGGACAGAATCCTCCTCTTTTTTTGGAACAAGAAGTATGTGGAAAAAGAATTCTACTCTTTCTAAAGTAGAAACAAGCTATATGGCCCCGTTAGGGAGCAGAGTCTGGCCCTGTTGAGGATACTTGTCTGAGACTGTCTGGTCTCTATGTGAAGCATTTTTTCTGGGAAAGAACTTTAAAGCTCTAAAAGCATGGCTATACATAGTAATGTTTCCCCAACTTAGGATAAATTCAGAAAACTGGCCTCTCAGGGGGAGTCTTGCAGTAAGTCAAAACCAGTGCAACTGCATCTGGCGAGTCTGCCATTTAGAACAGGTTCACAGTCAAACACTGGGCTACCTGCCCTTGTGGGACATTTTAAACCTATCCAATTTCCCTTTCAAAGATGAGAGTCAAACTCTGTATCTTATGTCTGTGAGGTAAACATCTTAACCATTATACCAACTCCCAACACCTAAAGCAGATACTGGTAATCAAACCCAGAACCATGTTCACCAAAGGCAAATACTCTAACCAGCTTACCAACCAAGGATCCATGCTTACCAACCCAAGATCCATAAAAGACTTTGTGAGTGTAGTTGCTAAAAGCAACACTATCCAATACCTTGTACCCCCTCATACTCAAATGGGTAGGTGGCATCTTCCTTTTCTTGGGGAACTATATTACCCTGGAAAAGGAGAAAGCTGGGACCCTCACAGTGATCCTACATGGTGGTCAATCTCCATAAATAAAATGGAGTTCACATGGGTTGGTGTGCTTTTCTAGCCAAGAGCATTCTGTCAAGATGTACACCAGCAGAAGGCAAGTGTGCTCCAAGTAAAGAAACAAAAGAAATTTCAGAACTGTTTTGAGACAGCAATATCACAACAGGAAATCTAGACAGTTGCCATCTGCAAAGTCGTTTTAAAGTCAGATGCGTCTGCTAACACTTCTTGGGTTAAAAAATAACACAACAAATTAACAACAGTATAATTTCTGAAAGCCAAAAGGAAGGTGCTGAAGTAGCCATATCAAATGCAGCATGTGAAGGTAAGGGAGGTAGCAGATGATACTTGCAAACAGAAATAAAGACTGAAAAAAGAAGTAAAAAGACACAAGGCAACATGATAAAAAATGTTAAGGCATGTGAGCCAGAAGAATGGAAACCACTAAAAACATATTGATAAAACAAACATAAATCAGCATCTGGGAAGTAAGGGAGCAGAGTGAAATGACTCTCATTAAATAACAAAAATAAAGGCTGCTCCAGTGCTATAAAAGAATAAAGCACCGTCTATAGCCCAGTAGACCCTAGTTCAATTATTAGCTTGGGGGACTGACAGAGCAGCAGGGAAGATGGCATGTCCATCTTTGAAGGAGGGTAACTTGTGTGCAAGCATGCAGAGCAATAGGAGCTTCCTGGCAAAGGCCAGGAAGCCAACTGTGATGTGCTACATGCAGAAGTGATATAGTGCCCACTGCACGTCCCCTTAGTGATGCTTTAGAATACATATTGGGGGGAATGGGGTAGGCCATGAGTTGCAAAAGCTCTATGACTGATGGTTAGGCAGCACAACACCCCAGGGCATCCTTAAGCTCCATGCTGATCCAAAGCTGTAAACTGGTACTAGTTCAGGGGAAAATGAAATGGCCGTTAGACCAAGAGTGAACATGGGGCACTGAGACTGTTGTCAGGATTATAACTGGGGAAGAAAACAAGAAACAAAATAAAACAAAAAAAGAATAAAATAGAGTCATACTAACAAGTGCAAACACAAGCTACTGCATCAAAACAGGAAAAAAAAAATTTAAGTGCACCTAATATATCAACTAAAAAGTGGAGGCATTGTCACAGACAGCATCTACACAAATAATAGAAACACCATTTTTATCTCAGTTGCAAACGACAAATGAGGAAGGAGACTTCTCACAAAGGTTATAGCCAGGATTGGAATAAAAAATGCCAAAAATGGTAAGAAATGTTTGATCTTTAACTAAAATAGAATCAAACAGAAGAACTGTCTATAGATGGATTCTATAAATACAGTTCACAATACCGTTGAAATTCTGGCAGAGAATCCACAGAGTCCAATCTTCTTTGTTTTGAAGAGATTTTTACTTATAATTTAATTAATAAAGCAGAAAAAATCAGTAGCACTAGTGAATATATTCAATAAGCATGTTTTCCAGTATATTTTAGTCTTATTCAGATCACAGAACTTTCAGAATGACACATATTTCAACAGCCCAGCGAGAGAGAGAGAAAGAGAGAGACAGAACTTTAGTTTCAGAGGGTGGACAAAGCTCCCAGGGGTGGCGGTGGGGGACATGGGAAAAAATAAGATCACCTGAAGATTAAGCATAGGTCCTGTTAATCAGTAGTGGAAATCTTGCTGGGATGTTTAAACACAGGAAAAATCTACTGTGACTGGAAGGACACAGTGGATATGTGTGTGTCAGCAATAACTAAGAGAGCTGAGGTTCTCATTATGTGATTCTAGGTGTATAGATTGGGGTGGGAAGCTAGCTGGGAGTGGAGATGAGCGACAGTGTGTATCTAATTCAAAGGAGATAAAAGTGTGTGGATACTAGCCAGTCTGTAAACAGTATATTTTGGCAGGGCATTTAAACCCGGAGAAAACTTCATGTGGTTGGAAGGGAACTAGTGTTGCAATAACTGAATAGAGCACTGGAGTACTTACAGGATAGCCTTAGTGACCTGGACTACTCCAACAGATAGACTTGTCCTAATAAATATTACTGTATCAAATGGAAACATAGCAACAGTATCCATAGCACATATTGGATCAGGACGAGTTTCTATTTTAGTGTGCAAGTCCACTTCAGGCAACTAGGCCTAAGAAATCTATCATCTCAATTTTCAAATTAGAAATGGCAATTTCAATATTACCCTTCCTTTAACTAGTCCTGACAGGAATCATAGCTCAAAGGGAGTATAATGAACTGTAGACTCCATAGCTCGGTGAAACAAGTGTACGAAAAAAAATTTGAAGAACTATGAAGACTCTGAAACAACTTCACTAAGGGACTATGACCTAACCAAGGTGGAGTAGGTTGGCAGGTGGAGGCCTTCTCCAATAAGAGGGGTTTAGCCCTGTCCCAAGAGCTGTTTTAGAATCCTAACAGTAGGTGAAATGGTGAAACATTTTCATACAACAGTAGTTTCTTCAAAATGCAACTCAGAAAACTGTACTGAACACAGTTTCAAACACTATAATGCCAGTCAGAGACAAAATGGAAATGAGTTAAAACAGTTGTGAAATTTGCTACTGAGCCATCCACATGAACTCATTCCTGTTCACTTCTAAAAACCTCTAATAGTTGCCTTGATAAACAAGCTTTCCAATATCAAGTTTACATGAGCCCACAAACCCTTGCACAAACAAACAAACAAAATAAATAAATAAAATAAAAACAATAATAGCAATGTAACCAGCTAACCCCTCTGCCTTACTGATATTCCACTGTATGATCTGCAAGATTCATCACAAAAGGAGTGCAAATCTTCAAAAAAAAAATCTCTTAGGCTAATTAAATCTCTGCCATACTGATGGTGAAGTGACATTTTGATTCAGTCACTCTGCCAGCAGTATTGTTTACTGAAAAGAGGTGTCAAGGATTTACACCAAAATGTTTTATTAGTATACAGCACTGAAGAATGTTAACTTCCACTGTATTATACTAGTCCCGTGACAGAGTCTTAAAATCTCCATGGCACTGAAGCTAGCTGTACGCCACAAACTTATCATGCCCACCAAAGCAGTGTGGCCCTGGTAGCTCACAGGTTCATCTCTCACATGCTAAATTCTGTTTTGTTTCAATGATGTTTAGTACTGTAAGGATAAAGGCAGCCATACCTCTGTATGCTTCCTTCGCAAATGCTCCCTCATCTTGACCTAGAACAAGTCGTTCTGATGGGTTGTGACACTGTACAATGCCACAGTGCCCCAAGCAGCATGCAAACTGCATGTTAAGTAGTTACATAAGCAGGTTATGTATGAACGGCTGTGGTATGCTGCACTCAGGTGTGGTGCACCAGACTGATTCAGCACAGTGCAGTGTTAACAAAATCATAGGAAGTTACCAGGCTTTTGGCCCAGAGGCCCTTACAACCCTAGCCAAGAACTGACCAATGTTCCGACAAATCAGCACCTGATGCTTCTGTCCAGCAGGGAGACAGGTGGAATCCCAGGGGTGTATTTTCTGTTCCCCATCCAATTATCCAGGCTGCGCTTAAAAAGGGTTAAGGAGATATACTCTGCCTGACATGGAGAGGGAGTCTATTCCACAGAAGGGGGAGTCCCTGGGACACAAATCTGTCCCGCCAACAAGTCCTATTAATGTCACAGACCAGGCTGAGGTCACGTGTGTGGGTTACTCGAGTGGAGCTTGACTTGCGGATACGCAGCAGTCCCATCAAGGTGGGGTCTGAGATTGCTTTGTATGCCATTCAGAGGTCACCTCTGAGGTGTCTGTATGACACTGAGTAGAGGGACAGGGCCTTTATCCCTTATAGGAAGTAAGTGTTTTTTGGGGGGTGGGATGACTAACACTATGAAGTGTATGAGTGAGGAATTGACCAGTGACAATGAGTAACACTCTAATGAATACAAAATGTATAAGGGGTACGCATGAACAACAAGCATTATGGGAGGGGACAGTAGGTAATCATCACTGTTTACGTAATCTAAGGAAGAGAGACCTTAAACAAGCTTATATTTTCGTAGCATCGGCAGCCTGTGCCCCACACAGCCATTAGCATTGTGGCATTAGCAGCCTGTGGCTTACACAGCCATGGGCATTCGTGGCATCATCAGCCTCTGCTCTACACAGCCATGGGCATTCGTGCCATTGGCAGCCTGTGCCCTACACAGCCATGTGCATGCATGGCATCAGCAGCATGTGCACTACACAACCATGTGAAGTTTTGCGGTATGCTGCACTCAGGTGCACTCAGCCTGTCTTGGGGAATTAACTCATTCTGAAAGCTTGCAGTGGCAATCTCAAAGCCTAATCTCCCTGCAACCAGTCTCACGTTAAACAGAAACACCATACTCTCCTGTGCTATCTCCTGCACTAGTCTCTTGAAATCATACCTGCCTTGTGGAATTAACTCATTCTGAAAGCTTGCAGTGGCAATCTCAAAGCCTAATCTCCCTGCAACCAGTCTCACGTTAAACAGAAACACCATACTCTCCTGTGCTATCTCCTGCACTAGTCTCTTGAAATCAGCCTGCCTTGGGGAATTAACTCATTCTGAAAGCTTGCAGTGGCAATCTCAAAGCCTAATCTCCCTGCAACCAGTCTCAAGTTAAACACCAACCCCACACTCTCCTGTGCTATCTCCTGCACTAGTCTCTTGAAACAGCCTGTCTTGGGGAATTAACTCATTCTGAAAGCTTGCAGTGGCAATCTCAAAGCCTAATCTCCCTGCAACCAGTCTCACGTTAAACAGAAACACCATACTCTCCTGTGCTATCTCCTGCACTAGTCTCTTGAAATCAGCCTGCCTTGGGGAATTAACTCATTCTGAAAGCTTGCAGTGGCAATCTCAAAGCCTAATCTCCCTGCAACCAGTCTCACGTTAAACAGAAACACCATACTCTCCTGTGCAATTTCCTGCACTAGTCTCTTGAAACATACCTGCCTTGTGGAATGAACTCTTTCTGAATGCTTGCAGTGGTATCACAAAGCCTAATCTCCCTACAACCCGTCTCAAGTTAACAAGAAAGTATGTTGTTGGTCTCTCTATCCTGCCAATAATTTTCTGTAAATCTTTGTTATAAACCCTCCAGGAAACCAGGTGCAGGCTTCAGGCCAGCACAGACAGCAGTCTCCACCGTCCTTTCCTAACATATTAGTGCCCCTTCTTACCTCCTAACCTACACAGACATCCCTTTTACTTGTAGTCACCCCTCCTAGTTTTAATAACCTCACTATCTCCTGTAATAGCAAACCCAGCAGCCATAGGTCTCACCCCTAAACCTCAGCTTAATCTCTTGGGTACCTCCTGCCCACTTGCTTCATTTCATATTTCTTTGGACTCTTATGACCACCTAACCAAACCTACTACTTCCTCACTCTTTTCCTACCCGGTCTCATCCATCGACTCTATTCTCTGACTCCTTACTTAACTCAGCACTTACATACTGCTGACTTACCTTAGTATACAGCTTTTCTGATTGTTTTCCTTACAAACAGTTTCACTAACTGTTTCTACCTACTCCACCGTATCCTACCTTTCCTCTTTCTACTATATCCCTTGTATGCAGGCCCACATCCCACGACCCTCAACCTGCTCTTCTCACTCCTTTCCTTCTTTACCCTCTCTTACCATTCTGTTCCTGTAATCCTCACCTTTCAGCTCTTCCCACCTACTTGACTCCACAAACCTTCAGAGAGGGAGTTATCCCTAGCCCCACCCAGCTGTACCTATCACTCACCTCTATCCCCTCCCTTTTTCACCTTTTTTTTTAATCTCTGGAATCCTATAAATACCCTGGGATCTGCGAGGCGCCATCTTTAAAATCCTGTTATTAGCCCTGGCTGCTGTCTGCTCCTGTCCCTGTGTCTCCACCTGGTATGTAATATTCGATTGTGGGTATTTTTGCCTACCTAAGGTGCATTGTCTTACTGTATATTCTAGAATTACTGCATTTCATATGATGTTAGTATTCATCGCTACGATGCTGTTCTAATGGTTCAGAAACTGAATGTTTAGCTGAGTAACTTCTCTTGTTACATTTTGTTTAAGAACTTTTTACCTGTTGTAATATCTTTGTATTGAGGGTGTGAAGAGTTCCTAAAGCTTGAATGACTACCTGTCTCCTTTCGCTGTAACTTTCTAGCTACTATGTATTAATTACCCACCTGAGTATCCCCATACTTGTATCCCCACGTGGAGCCATTGTCTCTGGGCGTCCTGTACTCAGTCGTCGCTCCAAGCCTACAATTAGGCATCTGTATTACAAAGCCTTCCCACTTGGAGTTATTATGGCACTGGTTGAAAGGTTAATGACAACTTTAACCGTATAAACGGGTTTTTTTTTCAAAAACTGCAGTCTGAAGAAAGCCAGCTTTGGTTATTTTTGGCTAGCGACTCCCTCGGGGGGCATCTCTATGCATGTTCTGTAAGGAAATACCAGATGTAACCGTATGAACGGCTTTTTTTATTTACTTACAATTCGGTGGTCTGAAGAAAGCCAGCAATGGTATTCTCTGGCTAGCGACTCCCTCGAGGAGCATCTATTTTGTATTTTCTCTAAGATATACTAGGGTTACATGAGTGAAAAAGCGTATACTTTTTTTTTTTACTTTCTGGTACTCTGTGAAGCTCTTCCTGACAAGCGCCTCTTACTAGGAGCTTAATCAAAGAGTGTAGGTACGCAGCAACACAAAGTATGGGCAATAAAGCCTGTGATTCTACTTCTGCATACCTTTAAATTGCTTAGACGTATTATTTTGTAGTTAACGCTTCGGCATAACTTTAAATGCCATAGATGTGTTATTTGTAGTTAACGCCTCCCTGCTTAAGCCTCGCTAACATACGCTTGCTCTGAAAGGCATAATTTGCGACAGCAAAGGGACCTGGTTGTTCTGCCTGAGAGGTAAAGACACGCTGAATGTGTCAAGACTCTTATGGTTTAGCTGTCTACTCAATACAGTTCGAGTGCCTTACCTAGGATTACTCGTGTTAAATAATTTTAACTTCAACTATTTTTTTTTATACTCTGTTAAGGTTTCCATGGCTACCGCTCCTCATGTAGAGCATTTCTAAGCATACAGGTACTCGGGTACTCCATGTAAAAGCAATATAGCTAGCTCCTCTGGGCAACATAACCCTACATTAACTGGGAGAGCTCCTTGAGTTGTTTGTGCTAAAGCTGACATACTCCCATAACAGCGCTTATGCGCTTCCTTATCCTATAAGGAACCCATTAACCAAACATAGTAACTTGCATCTTCTATGGTGTTATTCACTAGTTAACTGCAATACTCTATACCTCCTAGTCTGCAGTATTATCAGTCTATTCCTAAACATATTTGACCGGATAGAGATTTATTGTGTCAATCCTTCTTGATAGATACTGTGTATTAATTGTGATGGTAATGGACTACCAAGCCATTTTATAGAGTCCTGATATTGCAAATTCTATTTTGAAATGCTTGCATTTATGGATATTGTTAATATCTAGATTTTTGTTTTTTTTAGCCTAAAGTGGAATTGTGGATTAAGGTCTTACTGAGCTTGAAACAGTATAATACTGCAGTATAATTTTTTTTTCTTTTTTAGCTACTGTTTTATATAGACAAGCTTGCTATTTATGTTATGTATCAATAATAACTGTTATTAATGTTAACAAACATACCCATCATGTCCTAACTCTTTGCTTTTGCTCCCCACTCCATTGTTGTTATATATTTTTTTTTTTTCTCTCTCCTCCCAGCACCATACTCTCCTGTGCAATTTCCTGCACTAGTCTCTTGAAACATACCTGCCTTGTGGAATGAACTCTTTCTGAATGCTTGCAGTGGTATCACAAAGCCTAATCTCCCTACAACCCGTCTCAAGTTAACAAGAAAGTATGTTGTTGGTCTCTCTATCCTGCCAATAATTTTCTGTAAATCTTTGTTATAAACCCTCCAGGAAACCAGGTGCAGGCTTCAGGCCAGCACAGACAGCAGTCTCCACCGTCCTTTCCTAACATATTAGTGCCCCTTCTTACCTCCTAACCTACACAGACATCCCTTTCTACTTGTAGTCACCCCTCCTAGTTTTAATAACCTCACTATCTCCTGTAATAGCAAACCCAGCAGCCATAGGTCTCACCCCTAAACCTCAGCTTAATCTCTTGGGTACCTCCTGCCCACTTGCTTCATTTCATATTTCTTTGGACTCTTATGACCACCTAACCAAACCTACTACTTCCTCACTCTTTTCCTACCCGGTCTCATCCATCGACTCTATTCTCTGACTCCTTACTTAACTCAGCACTTACATACTGCTGACTTACCTTAGTATACAGCTTTTCTGATTGTTTTCCTTACAAACAGTTTCACTAACTGTTTCTACCTACTCCACCGTATCCTACCTTTCCTCTTTCTACTATATCCCTTGTATGCAGGCCCACATCCCACGACCCTCAACCTGCTCTTCTCACTCCTTTCCTTCTTTACCCTCTCTTACCATTCTGTTCCTGTAATCCTCACCTTTCAGCTCTTCCCACCTACTTGACTCCACAAACCTTCAGACGGAGTTATCCCTAGCCCCACCCAGCTGTACCTATCACTCACCTCTATCCCCTCCCTTTTCACCTTTTTTTTTAATCTCTGGAATCCTATAAATACCCTGGGATCTGCGAGGCGCCATCTTTAAAATCCTGTTATTAGCCCTGGCTGCTGTCTGCTCCTGTCCCTGTGTCTCCACCTGGTATGTAATATTCGATTGTGGGTATTTTTGCCTACCTAAGGTGCATTGTCTTACTGTATATTCTAGAATTACTGCATTTCATATGATGTTAGTATTCATCGCTACGATGCTGTTCTAATGGTTCAGAAACTGAATGTTTAGCTGAGTAACTTCTCTTGTTACATTTTGTTTAAGAACTTTTTACCTGTTGTAATATCTTTGTATTGAGGGTGTGAAGAGTTCCTAAAGCTTGAATGACTACCTGTCTCCTTTCGCTGTAACTTTCTAGCTACTATGTATTAATTACCCACCTGAGTATCCCCATACTTGTATCCCCACGTGGAGCCATTGTCTCTGGGCGTCCTGTACTCAGTCGTCGCTCCAAGCCTACAATTAGGCATCTGTATTACAAAGCCTTCCCACTTGGAGTTATTATGGCACTGGTTGAAAGGTTAATGACAACTTTAACCGTATAAACGGGTTTTTTTTTCAAAAACTGCAGTCTGAAGAAAGCCAGCTTTGGTTATTTTTGGCTAGCGACTCCCTCGGGGGGCATCTCTATGCATGTTCTGTAAGGAAATACCAGATGTAACCGTATGAACGGCTTTTTTTATTTACTTACAATTCGGTGGTCTGAAGAAAGCCAGCAATGGTATTCTCTCTGGCGACTCCCTCGAGGAGCATCTATTTTGTATTTTCTCTAAGATATACTAGGGTTACATGAGTGAAAAAGCGTATACTTTTTTTTTTTACTTTCTGGTACTCTGTGAAGCTCTTCCTGACAAGCGCCTCTTACTAGGAGCTTAATCAAAGAGTGTAGGTACGCAGCAACACAAAGTATGGGCAATAAAGCCTGTGATTCTACTTCTGCATACCTTTAAATTGCTTAGACGTATTATTTTGTAGTTAACGCTTCGGCATAACTTTAAATGCCATAGATGTGTTATTTGTAGTTAACGCCTCCCTGCTTAAGCCTCGCTAACATACGCTTGCTCTGAAAGGCATAATTTGCGACAGCAAAGGGACCTGGTTGTTCTGCCTGAGAGGTAAAGACACGCTGAATGTGTCAAGACTCTTATGGTTTAGCTGTCTACTCAATACAGTTCGAGTGCCTTACCTAGGATTACTCGTGTTAAATAATTTTAACTTCAACTATTTTTTTTTATACTCTGTTAAGGTTTCCATGGCTACCGCTCCTCATGTAGAGCATTTCTAAGCATACAGGTACTCGGGTACTCCATGTAAAAGCAATATAGCTAGCTCCTCTGGGCAACATAACCCTACATTAACTGGGGAGAGCTCCTTGAGTTGTTTGTGCTAAAGCTGACATACTCCCATAACAGCGCTATTGCGCTTCCTTATCCTATAAGGAACCCATTAACCAAACATAGTAACTTGCATCTTCTATGGTGTTATTCACTAGTTAACTGCAATACTCTATACCTCCTAGTCTGCAGTATTATCAGTCTATTCCTAAACATATTTGACCGGATAGAGATTTATTGTGTCAATCCTTCTTGATAGATACTGTGTATTAATTGTGATGGTAATGGACTACCAAGCCATTTTATAGAGTCCTGATATTGCAAATTCTATTTTGAAATGCTTGCATTTATGGATATTGTTAATATCTAGATTTTTGTTTTTTTTTAGCCTAAAGTGGAATTGTGGATTAAGGTCTTACTGAGCTTGAAACAGTATAATACTGCAGTATAATTTTTTTTCTTTTTTAGCTACTGTTTTATATAGACAAGCTTGCTATTTATGTTATGTATCAATAATAACTGTTATTAATGTTAACAAACATACCCATCATGTCCTAACTCTTTGCTTTTGCTCCCCACTCCATTGTTGTTATATATTTTTTTTTTTTCTCTCTCCTCCCAGCACCATACTCTCCTGTGCAATTTCCTGCACTAGTCTCTTGAAACATACCTGCCTTGTGGAATGAACTCTTTCTGAATGCTTGCAGTGGTATCACAAAGCCTAATCTCCCTACAACCCGTCTCAAGTTAACAAGAAAGTATGTTGTTGGTCTCTCTATCCTGCCAATAATTTTCTGTAAATCTTTGTTATAAACCCTCCAGGAAACCAGGTGCAGGCTTCAGGCCAGCACAGACAGCAGTCTCCACCGTCCTTTCCTAACATATTAGTGCCCCTCTTACCTCCTAACCTACACAGACATACCGTTATACTTGTAGTCACCCCTCCCTAGTTTTAATAACCTCACTATCTCCTGGAATAGCAAACCCAGCAGCTATAGGTCTCAACCCTAAACCTCAGCTTAATCTCTTGGGTACCTCCTGCCCACTTGCTTCATTTCATATTTCTTTGGACTCTTATGACCACCTAACCAAACCTACTACTTCCTCACTCTTTTCCTACCCCGGTCTCATCCATCGACTCTATTCTCTGACTCCTTACTTAACTCAGCACTTACATACTGCTGACTTACCTTAGTATACAGCTTTTCTGATTGTTTTCCTTACAAACAGTTTCACTAACTGTTTCTACCTACTCCACCGTATCCTACCTTTCCTCTTTCTACTATATCCCTTGTATGCAGGCCCACATCCCACGACCCTCAACCTGCTCTTCTCACTCCTTTCCTTCTTTACCCTCTCTTACCATTCTGTTCCTGTAATCCTCACCTTTCAGCTCTTCCCACCTACTTGACTCCACAAACCTTCAGAGAGGGAGTTATCCCTAGCCCCACCCAGCTGTACCTATCACTCACCTCTATCCCCTCCCTTTTCACCTTTTTTTTTAATCTCTGGAATCCTATAAATACCCTGGGATCTGCGAGGCGCCATCTTTAAAATCCTGTTATTAGCCCTGGCTGCTGTCTGCTCCTGTCCCTGTGTCTCCACCTGGTATGTAATATTCGATTGTGGGTATTTTTGCCTACCTAAGGTGCATTGTCTTACTGTATATTCTAGAATTACTGCATTTCATATGATGTTAGTATTCATCGCTACGATGCTGTTCTAATGGTTCAGAAACTGAATGTTTAGCTGAGTAACTTCTCTTGTTACATTTTGTTTAAGAACTTTTTACCTGTTGTAATATCTTTGTATTGAGGGTGTGAAGAGTTCCTAAAGCTTGAATGACTACCTGTCTCCTTTCGCTGTAACTTTCTAGCTACTATGTATTAATTACCCACCTGAGTATCCCCATACTTGTATCCCCACGTGGAGCCATTGTCTCTGGGCGTCCTGTACTCAGTCGTCGCTCCAAGCCTACAATTAGGCATCTGTATTACAAAGCCTTCCCACTTGGAGTTATTATGGCACTGGTTGAAAGGTTAATGACAACTTTAACCGTATAAACGGGTTTTTTTTTCAAAAACTGCAGTCTGAAGAAAGCTTTGGTTATTTTTTTTGACTGACTCCTCGGGGGGCATCTCTATGCATGTTCTGTAAGGAAATACCAGATGTAACCGTATGAACGGCTTTTTTTATTTACTTACAATTCGGTGGTCTGAAGAAAGCCAGCAATGGTATTCTCTGGCTAGCGACTCCCTCGAGGAGCATCTATTTTGTATTTTCTCTAAGATATACTAGGGTTACATGAGTGAAAAAGCGTATACTTTTTTTTTTTACTTTCTGGTACTCTGTGAAGCTCTTCCTGACAAGCGCCTCTTACTAGGAGCTTAATCAAAGAGTGTAGGTACGCAGCAACACAAAGTATGGGCAATAAAGCCTGTGATTCTACTTCTGCATACCTTTAAATTGCTTAGACGTATTATTTTGTAGTTAACGCTTCGGCATAACTTTAAATGCCATAGATGTGTTATTTGTAGTTAACGCCTCCCTGCTTAAGCCTCGCTAACATACGCTTGCTCTGAAAGGCATAATTTGCGACAGCAAAGGGACCTGGTTGTTCTGCCTGAGAGGTAAAGACACGCTGAATGTGTCAAGACTCTTATGGTTTAGCTGTCTACTCAATACAGTTCGAGTGCCTTACCTAGGATTACTCGTGTTAAATAATTTTAACTTCAACTATTTTTTTTTATACTCTGTTAAGGTTTCCATGGCTACCGCTCCTCATGTAGAGCATTTCTAAGCATACAGGTACTCGGGTACTCCATGTAAAAGCAATATAGCTAGCTCCTCTGGGCAACATAACCCTACATTAACTGGGGAGAGCTCCTTGAGTTGTTTGTGCTAAAGCTGACATACTCCCATAACAGCGCTTATGCGCTTCCTTATCCTATAAGGAACCCATTAACCAAACATAGTAACTTGCATCTTCTATGGTGTTATTCACTAGTTAACTGCAATACTCTATACCTCCTAGTCTGCAGTATTATCAGTCTATTCCTAAACATATTTGACCGGATAGAGATTTATTGTGTCAATCCTTCTTGATAGATACTGTGTATTAATTGTGATGGTAATGGACTACCAAGCCATTTTATAGAGTCCTGATATTGCAAATTCTATTTTGAAATGCTTGCATTTATGGATATTGTTAATATCTAGATTTTTGTTTTTTTTTAGCCTAAAGTGGAATTGTGGATTAAGGTCTTACTGAGCTTGAAACAGTATAATACTGCAGTATAATTTTTTTTTCTTTTTTAGCTACTGTTTTATATAGACAAGCTTGCTATTTATGTTATGTATCAATAATAACTGTTATTAATGTTAACAAACATACCCATCATGTCCTAACTCTTTGCTTTTGCTCCCCACTCCATTGTTGTTATATATTTTTTTTTTTTCTCTCTCCTCCCAGCACCATACTCTCCTGTGCAATTTCCTGCACTAGTCTCTTGAAACATACCTGCCTTGTGGAATGAACTCTTTCTGAATGCTTGCAGTGGTATCACAAAGCCTAATCTCCCTACAACCCGTCTCAAGTTAACAAGAAAGTATGTTGTTGGTCTCTCTATCCTGCCAATAATTTTCTGTAAATCTTTGTTATAAACCCTCCAGGAAACCAGGTGCAGGCTTCAGGCCAGCACAGACAGCAGTCTCCACCGTCCTTTCCTAACATATTAGTGCCCCTTCTTACCTCCTAACCTACACAGACATCCCTTTTTACTTGTAGTCACCCCTCCCTAGTTTTAATAACCTCACTATCTCCTGTAATAGCAAACCCAGCAGCCATAGGTCTCACCCCTAAACCTCAGCTTAATCTCTTGGGTACCTCCTGCCCACTTGCTTCATTTCATATTTCTTTGGACTCTTATGACCACCTAACCAAACCTACTACTTCCTCACTCTTTTCCTACCCCGGTCTCATCCATCGACTCTATTCTCTGACTCCTTACTTAACTCAGCACTTACATACTGCTGACTTACCTTAGTATACAGCTTTTCTGATTGTTTTCCTTACAAACAGTTTCACTAACTGTTTCTACCTACTCCACCGTATCCTACCTTTCCTCTTTCTACTATATCCCTTGTATGCAGGCCCACATCCCACGACCCTCAACCTGCTCTTCTCACTCCTTTCCTTCTTTACCCTCTCTTACCATTCTGTTCCTGTAATCCTCACCTTTCAGCTCTTCCCACCTACTTGACTCCACAAACCTTCAGAGAGGGAGTTATCCCTAGCCCCACCCAGCTGTACCTATCACTCACCTCTATCCCCTCCCTTTTCACCTTTTTTTTTAATCTCTGCATCCTATAAATACCCTGGGATCTGCGAGGCGCCATCTTTAAAATCCTGTTATTAGCCCTGGCTGCTGTCTGCTCCTGTCCCTGTGTCTCCACCTGGTATGTAATATTCGATTGTGGGTATTTTTGCCTACCTAAGGTGCATTGTCTTACTGTATATTCTAGAATTACTGCATTTCATATGATGTTAGTATTCATCGCTACGATGCTGTTCTAATGGTTCAGAAACTGAATGTTTAGCTGAGTAACTTCTCTTGTTACATTTTGTTTAAGAACTTTTTACCTGTTGTAATATCTTTGTATTGAGGGTGTGAAGAGTTCCTAAAGCTTGAATGACTACCTGTCTCCTTTCGCTGTAACTTTCTAGCTACTATGTATTAATTACCCACCTGAGTATCCCCATACTTGTATCCCCACGTGGAGCCATTGTCTCTGGGCGTCCTGTACTCAGTCGTCGCTCCAAGCCTACAATTAGGCATCTGTATTACAAAGCCTTCCCACTTGGAGTTATTATGGCACTGGTTGAAAGGTTAATGACAACTTTAACCGTATAAACGGGGTTTTCAAAAACTGCAGTCTGAAGAAAGCCAGCTTTGGTTATTTTGACTCTCTCGGGGGCATCTCTGCATGTGTTCTGTGAGAAAATAGATGATGTAAATGTAATGTTTTTTTTTTTTTTTTACTTAATGGGTGGTCTGAAGAAAGCCAGCAATGGTATTCTCTGGCTAGCGACTCCCTCGAGGAGCATCTATTTTGTATTTTCTCTAAGATATACTAGGGTTACATGAGTGAATTAGCATATACTTTTTTTTTACTTTCTGGTACTCTGTGAAGCTCTTCCTGACAAGCGCCTCTTACTAGGAGCTTAATCAAAGAGTGTAGATGCAGCAACACAAAGTATGGGCAATAAAGCCTGTGATTCTACTTCTGCATACCTTTAAATTGCTTAGACGTATTATTTTGTAGTTAACGCCGGCATAACTTTAAATGCCATAGATGTGTTATTTGTAGTTAACGCCTCCTGCTTAAGCCTCGCTAACATACGCTTGCTCTGAAAGGCATAATTTGCGACAGCAAAGGGACCTGGTTGTTCTGCCTGAGAGGTAAAGACACGCTGAATGTGTCAAGACTCTTATGGTTTAGCTGTCTACTCAATACAGTTCGAGTGCCTTACCTAGGATTACTCGTGTTAAATAATTTTAACTTCAACTATTTTTTTTTATACTCTGTTAAGGTTTCCATGGCTACCGCTCCTCATGTAGAGCATTTCTAAGCATACAGGTACTCGGGTACTCCATGTAAAAGCAATATAGCTAGCTCCTCTGGGCAACATAACCCTACATTAACTGGGAAGAGCTCCTTGAGTTGTTTGTGCTAAAGCTGACATACTCCCATAACAGCGCTATTGCGCTTCCTTATCCTATAAGGAACCCATTAACCAAACATAGTAACTTGCATCTTCTATGGTGTTATTCACTAGTTAACTGCAATACTCTATACCTCCTAGTCTGCAGTATTATCAGTCTATTCCTAAACATATTTGACCGGATAGAGATTTATTGTGTCAATCCTTCTTGATAGATACTGTGTATTAATTGTGATGGTAATGGACTACCAAGCCATTTTATAGAGTCCTGATATTGCAAATTCTATTTTGAAATGCTTGCATTTATGGATATTGTTAATATCTAGATTTTTGTTTTTTTTTAGCCTAAAGTGGAATTGTGGATTAAGGTCTTACTGAGCTTGAAACAGTATAATACTGCAGTATAATTTTTCTTTTTTTAGCTACTGTTTTATATAGACAAGCTTGCTATTTATGTTATGTATCAATAATAACTGTTATTAATGTTAACAAACATACCCATCATGTCCTAACTCTTTGCTTTTGCTCCCCACTCCATTGTTGTTATATATTTTTTTTTTTTCTCTCTCCTCCCAGCACCATACTCTCCTGTGCAATTTCCTGCACTAGTCTCTTGAAACATACCTGCCTTGTGGAATGAACTCTTTCTGAATGCTTGCAGTGGTATCACAAAGCCTAATCTCCCTACAACCCGTCTCAAGTTAACAAGAAAGTATGTTGTTGGTCTCTCTATCCTGCCAATAATTTTCTGTAAATCTTTGTTATAAACCCTCCAGGAAACCAGGTGCAGGCTTCAGGCCAGCACAGACAGCAGTCTCCACCGTCCTTTCCTAACATATTAGTGCCCCTTCTTACCTCCTAACCTACACAGACATCCCTTTTTACTTGTAGTCACCCCTCCCTAGTTTTAATAACCTCACTATCTCCTGTAATAGCAAACCCAGCAGCCATAGGTCTCACCCCTAAACCTCAGCTTAATCTCTTGGGTACCTCCTGCCCACTTGCTTCATTTCATATTTCTTTGGACTCTTATGACCACCTAACCAAACCTACTACTTCCTCACTCTTTTCCTACCCCGGTCTCATCCATCGACTCTATTCTCTGACTCCTTACTTAACTCAGCACTTACATACTGCTGACTTACCTTAGTATACAGCTTTTCTGATTGTTTTCCTTACAAACAGTTTCACTAACTGTTTCTACCTACTCCACCGTATCCTACCTTTCCTCTTTCTACTATATCCCTTGTATGCAGGCCCACATCCCACGACCCTCAACCTGCTCTTCTCACTCCTTTCCTTCTTTACCCTCTCTTACCATTCTGTTCCTGTAATCCTCACCTTTCAGCTCTTCCCACCTACTTGACTCCACAAACCTTCAGAGAGGGAGTTATCCCTAGCCCCACCCAGCTGTACCTATCACTCACCTCTATCCCCTCCCTTTTTCACCTTTTTTTTTAATCTCTGGAATCCTATAAATACCCTGGGATCTGCGAGGCGCCATCTTTAAAATCCTGTTATTAGCCCTGGCTGCTGTCTGCTCCTGTCCCTGTGTCTCCACCTGGTATGTAATATTCGATTGTGGGTATTTTTGCCTACCTAAGGTGCATTGTCTTACTGTATATTCTAGAATTACTGCATTTCATATGATGTTAGTATTCATCGCTACGATGCTGTTCTAATGGTTCAGAAACTGAATGTTTAGCTGAGTAACTTCTCTTGTTACATTTTGTTTAAGAACTTTTACCTGTTGTAATATCTTTGTATTGAGGGTGTGAAGAGTTCCTAAAGCTTGAATGACTACCTGTCTCCTTTCGCTGTAACTTTCTAGCTACTATGTATTAATTACCCACCTGAGTATCCCCATACTTGTATCCCCACGTGGAGCCATTGTCTCTGGGCGTCCTGTACTCAGTCGTCGCTCCAAGCCTACAATTAGGCATCTGTATTACAAAGCCTTCCCACTTGGAGTTATTATGGCACTGGTTGAAAGGTTAATGACAACTTTAACCGTATAAACGGGTTTTTTTTTCAAAAACTGCAGTCTGAAGAAAGCCAGCTTTGGTTATTTTTGGCTAGCGACTCCCTCGGGGGGCATCTCTATGCATGTTCTGTAAGGAAATACCAGATGTAACCGTATGAACGGCTTTTTTTATTTACTTACAATTCGGTGGTCTGAAGAAAGCCAGCAATGGTATTCTCTGGCTAGCGACTCCCTCGAGGAGCATCTATTTTGTATTTTCTCTAAGATATACTAGGGTTACATGAGTGAAAAAGCGTATACTTTTTTTTTTTACTTTCTGGTACTCTGTGAAGCTCTTCCTGACAAGCGCCTCTTACTAGGAGCTTAATCAAAGAGTGTAGGTACGCAGCAACACAAAGTATGGGCAATAAAGCCTGTGATTCTACTTCTGCATACCTTTAAATTGCTTAGACGTATTATTTTGTAGTTAACGCTTCGGCATAACTTTAAATGCCATAGATGTGTTATTTGTAGTTAACGCCTCCTGCTTAAGCCTCGCTAACATACGCTTGCTCTGAAAGGCATAATTTGCGACAGCAAAGGGACCTGGTTGTTCTGCCTGAGAGGTAAAGACACGCTGAATGTGTCAAGACTCTTATGGTTTAGCTGTCTACTCAATACAGTTCGAGTGCCTTACCTAGGATTACTCGTGTTAAATAATTTTAACTTCAACTATTTTTTTTTATACTCTGTTAAGGTTTCCATGGCTACCGCTCCTCATGTAGAGCATTTCTAAGCATACAGGTACTCGGGTACTCCATGTAAAAGCAATATAGCTAGCTCCTCTGGGCAACATAACCCTACATTAACTGGGGAGAGCTCCTTGAGTTGTTTGTGCTAAAGCTGACATACTCCCATAACAGCGCTATTGCGCTTCCTTATCCTATAAGGAACCCATTAACCAAACATAGTAACTTGCATCTTCTATGGTGTTATTCACTAGTTAACTGCAATACTCTATACCTCCTAGTCTGCAGTATTATCAGTCTATTCCTAAACATATTTGACCGGATAGAGATTTATTGTGTCAATCCTTCTTGATAGATACTGTGTATTAATTGTGATGGTAATGGACTACCAAGCCATTTTATAGAGTCCTGATATTGCAAATTCTATTTTGAAATGCTTGCATTTATGGATATTGTTAATATCTAGATTTTTGTTTTTTTTTAGCCTAAAGTGGAATTGTGGATTAAGGTCTTACTGAGCTTGAAACAGTATAATACTGCAGTATAATTTTTTTTTCTTTTTTAGCTACTGTTTTATATAGACAAGCTTGCTATTTATGTTATGTATCAATAATAACTGTTATTAATGTTAACAAACATACCCATCATGTCCTAACTCTTTGCTTTTGCTCCCCACTCCATTGTTGTTATATATTTTTTTTTCTCTCTCCTCCCAGCACCATACTCTCCTGTGCAATTTCCTGCACTAGTCTCTTGAAACATACCTGCCTTGTGGAATGAACTCTTTCTGAATGCTTGCAGTGGTATCACAAAGCCTAATCTCCCTACAACCCGTCTCAAGTTAACAAGAAAGTATGTTGTTGGTCTCTCTATCCTGCCAATAATTTTCTGTAAATCTTTGTTATAAACCCTCCAGGAAACCAGGTGCAGGCTTCAGGCCAGCACAGACAGCAGTCTCCACCGTCCTTTCCTAACATATTAGTGCCCCTTCTTACCTCCTAACCTACACAGACATCCCTGTTGACTTGTAGTCACCCCTCCCTAGTTTTAATAACCTCACTATCTCCTGTAATAGCAAACCCAGCAGCCATAGGTCTCACCCCTAAACCTCAGCTTAATCTCTTGGGTACCTCCTGCCCACTTGCTTCATTTCATATTTCTTTGGACTCTTATGACCACCTAACCAAACCTACTACTTCCTCACTCTTTTCCTACCCCGGTCTCATCCATCGACTCTATTCTCTGACTCCTTACTTAACTCAGCACTTACATACTGCTGACTTACCTTAGTATACAGCTTTTCTGATTGTTTTCCTTACAAACAGTTTCACTAACTGTTTCTACCTACTCCACCGTATCCTACCTTTCCTCTTTCTACTATATCCCTTGTATGCAGGCCCACATCCCACGACCCTCAACCTGCTCTTCTCACTCCTTTCCTTCTTTACCCTCTCTTACCATTCTGTTCCTGTAATCCTCACCTTTCAGCTCTTCCCACCTACTTGACTCCACAAACCTTCAGAGAGGGAGTTATCCCTAGCCCCACCCAGCTGTACCTATCACTCACCTCTATCCCCTCCCTTTTTCACCTTTTTTTTTAATCTCTGGAATCCTATAAATACCCTGGGATCTGCGAGGCGCCATCTTTAAAATCCTGTTATTAGCCCTGGCTGCTGTCTGCTCCTGTCCCTGTGTCTCCACCTGGTATGTAATATTCGATTGTGGGTATTTTTGCCTACCTAAGGTGCATTGTCTTACTGTATATTCTAGAATTACTGCATTTCATATGATGTTAGTATTCATCGCTACGATGCTGTTCTAATGGTTCAGAAACTGAATGTTTAGCTGAGTAACTTCTCTTGTTACATTTTGTTTAAGAACTTTTTACCTGTTGTAATATCTTTGTATTGAGGGTGTGAAGAGTTCCTAAAGCTTGAATGACTACCTGTCTCCTTTCGCTGTAACTTTCTAGCTACTATGTATTAATTACCCACCTGAGTATCCCCATACTTGTATCCCCACGTGGAGCCATTGT
This sequence comes from Protopterus annectens, assembly GCF_019279795.1. Taxonomy (NCBI): domain Eukaryota; kingdom Metazoa; phylum Chordata; order Ceratodontiformes; family Protopteridae; genus Protopterus; species Protopterus annectens. The sequence continues at coordinate 1,182,283,531 of NC_056739.1, forward strand.
CTCTGGGCGTCCTGTACTCAGTCGTCGCTCCAAGCCTACAATTAGGCATCTGTATTACAAAGCCTTCCCACTTGGAGTTATTATGGCACTGGTTGAAAGGTTAATGACAACTTTAACCGTATAAACGGGTTTTTTTTTCAAAAACTGCAGTCTGAAGAAAGCCAGCTTTGGTTATTTTTGGCTAGCGACTCCCTCGGGGGGCATCTCTATGCATGTTCTGTAAGGAAATACCAGATGTAACCGTATGAACGGCTTTTTTTATTTACTTACAATTCGGTGGTCTGAAGAAAGCCAGCAATGGTATTCTCTGGCTAGCGACTCCCTCGAGGAGCATCTATTTTGTATTTTCTCTAAGATATACTAGGGTTACATGAGTGAAAAAGCGTATACTTTTTTTTTTTACTTTCTGGTACTCTGTGAAGCTCTTCCTGACAAGCGCCTCTTACTAGGAGCTTAATCAAAGAGTGTAGGTGCGCAGCAACACAAAGTATGGGCAATAAAGCCTGTGATTCTACTTCTGCATACCTTTAAATTGCTTAGACGTATTATTTTGTAGTTAACGCTTCGGCATAACTTTAAATGCCATAGATGTGTTATTTGTAGTTAACGCCTCCCTGCTTAAGCCTCGCTAACATACGCTTGCTCTGAAAGGCATAATTTGCGACAGCAAAGGGACCTGGTTGTTCTGCCTGAGAGGTAAAGACACGCTGAATGTGTCAAGACTCTTATGGTTTAGCTGTCTACTCAATACAGTTCGAGTGCCTTACCTAGGATTACTCGTGTTAAATAATTTTAACTTCAACTATTTTTTTTTATACTCTGTTAAGGTTTCCATGGCTACCGCTCCTCATGTAGAGCATTTCTAAGCATACAGGTACTCGGGTACTCCATGTAAAAGCAATATAGCTAGCTCCTCTGGGCAACATAACCCTACATTAACTGGGGAGAGCTCCTTGAGTTGTTTGTGCTAAAGCTGACATACTCCCATAACAGCGCTTATGCGCTTCCTTATCCTATAAGGAACCCATTAACCAAACATAGTAACTTGCATCTTCTATGGTGTTATTCACTAGTTAACTGCAATACTCTATACCTCCTAGTCTGCAGTATTATCAGTCTATTCCTAAACATATTTGACCGGATAGAGATTTATTGTGTCAATCCTTCTTGATAGATACTGTGTATTAATTGTGATGGTAATGGACTACCAAGCCATTTTATAGAGTCCTGATATTGCAAATTCTATTTTGAAATGCTTGCATTTATGGATATTGTTAATATCTAGATTTTGTTTTTTAGCCTAAAGTGGAATTGTGGATTAAGGTCTTACTGAGCTTGAAACAGTATAATACTGCAGTATAATTTTTTTTTAGCTACTGTTTTATATAGACAAGCTTGCTATTTATGTTATGTATCAATAATAACTGTTATTAATGTTAACAAACATACCCATCATGTCCTAACTCTTTGCTTTTGCTCCCCACTCCATTGTTGTTATATATTTTTTTTTTTTCTCTCTCCTCCCAGCACCATACTCTCCTGTGCAATTTCCTGCACTAGTCTCTTGAAACATACCTGCCTTGTGGAATGAACTCTTTCTGAATGCTTGCAGTGGTATCACAAAGCCTAATCTCCCTACAACCCGTCTCAAGTTAACAAGAAAGTATGTTGTTGGTCTCTGTATCCTGCCAATAATTTTCTGTAAATCTTTGTTATAAACCCTCCAGGAAACCAGGTGCAGGCTTCAGGCCAGCACAGACAGCAGTCTCCACCGTCCTTTCCTAACATATTAGTGCCCCTTCTTACCTCCTAACCTACACAGACATCCCTTTTACTTGTAGTCACCCCCCTAGTTTTAATAACCTCACTATCTCCTGTAATAGCAAACCCAGCAGCCATAGGTCTCACCCCTAAACCTCAGCTTAATCTCTTGGGTACCTCCTGCCCACTTGCTTCATTTCATATTTCTTTGGACTCTTATGACCACCTAACCAAACCTACTACTTCCTCACTCTTTTCCTACCCGGTCTCATCCATCGACTCTATTCTCTGACTCCTTACTTAACTCAGCACTTACATACTGCTGACTTACCTTAGTATACAGCTTTTCTGATTGTTTTCCTTACAAACAGTTTCACTAACTGTTTCTACCGCTCCGTTAAGCCCTCTTGGCTCACTCCGCTCCCCTCCCTACCCCCAAATCCCACCCACCCCCAGGGTCCTACCTTTATACTTCCTAGACCACACCTCTTCCTCCATCCCACCCCTTCCTCTGTCATCACTTCCTACCCTCACCTCCATCCCACCACTCTAATCCTATCACACAGCATATTCTTTCATCCTACTCTATACAAAAACTCCTCTCTCTATACTGCCTCCTACACACTACTTCAGCTATCCACATCCACTAACTTTATCCTAACACATCACACTCCCACATTTAATTGATACTACCCTCTCTCCCTTCTCCTCCTAATACTGTCTAAGCTTCCACCTTCTTATTACCAACTAATACTCTTACAATGATGAATCAAAACATCCCACCCTGTATCTCACTATTACTTATACTATTACTACTACCTTCCTTAATGCTCACTCATCTACTCACCTTCCTTGAAAGCCCACTTGACCCACTGCTGTATTATCCCAAAACAGAAACTATCACACTAAACTCACACCCACAACTTACACATGCTAACATCACATTCTCTTCTAAATACATACTTCCTAAATATCATCGAACACAACACACAAAATATAATAACCTCAATCCCAGGAAATGTCTATTTCATTACAGTAGAATCCACTACCATTACTTTCTAAACATACTACTCTCTTTAAAAGATGGTGACATCCACCCAAACCCAGGGCCTTTAACTTCTCCTTCTTCATCCCTCAACTCCAAAAGTATCCTACCCATATATTTTCCAAACAATCTAACTCCTTACTATTGCTCATCTTAATATACGCAGCATAAACAATAAAATTACCCAATTACAAGCCCTGACTGAAATCTACTCCTTTGATATTCTATGCTTAACAGAAACTTGGTTAAAACCTACAACCAAAGACAATCAGATCATCCCACCTGGATATAATATCCTAAGACTTGACCGAACTTCCAAAAGAGGTGGAGGAGTTGCTATCCTATATAAACCTCACCTACATGTAACCACCTATGACCTCAAACTACCTCTAGACTCCAATGCAGAGATTCTTATCTCTAAACTCCTTATTAACAATTCCAAATCTATCTATATCATCTGTCTGTACTTACCCCTTAGTAACAACATAGCTACTATGGAATCTATTCTCTCCTGGCTATCCCAAAACCTACCTCAAGAAACAATAATCCTAGGTGATACAAATATAGACTGGACCTCCTTCTGCAGTAACCTCCCTTCCAACCACATAAACCTATATGGGTATTCCCAAACTATCACCTCCCCTACCAGGACAAATAAATCCAATAAGAAATCTAGCCTTATAGTCTGGATTCTGATTAACCGTCTTCCCCATACTTATGAATCAGGAACCCTCCCAGATGATTTAAGTGACCACTCCCTTACCTATATAATCAGACATAAAACTAGCTGTCCCTCTCCCACATCCACAATAAGCATCAGATCCAAAAAGAACTTTAACTCTGAACTATTCCAGATGGAACTAAAAGCATGTAACTGGTCACCACTACAAACTTTATCCTTAGATGAAGCCGTTACTTACTTTAACACCAACTTCCTTACCATCCTGAACCACCATGCCCCAACCAGACAAATTAGAACAAAACCAAACATGCACCATGGCTCTCTAAAGAAACCAAACAAAAAATCAAAGATAGAAACAAACAATGGATAATATGGAAAAGACTCAAAGTCCCATCCACCAACAAACCTTCAAACAACTAAGAAACCAAACCAAAAAGCTGTAATATTAGATAAAAACTACTACCTACTATCCCAACAAGTGAATCACTCCAAACCACAAAAGTTCTGGTCCAGCATCAATCAACTACTCCACCCAGGAAAATCAACCACTCCTAGCCCTCAAAATACTGAACACAAAACTTCAATAAATATAGCTAATGATTTTAACACATTCTTCACTAACACTATACAAACACTAGCTAGCCAGCTCTCACCTCAGAACTTCACTTTACCTACTAAAAAAACAAACTGTTCTCCCTCCTTTCAACTTCACCCCGTCCCTACATCATATGTGCTTACCCTCCTTCAGAAATTGAAACCATGCTCTCCCTCAGCAGACCAACTACCTGCAGAATTTCTGCAACTAGCTGCTAAAGCCATTGCCCTCCCAATATCAATCCTGATCAACAGAACCATTACTGAAAGCTATATCCCTTCTATATGGAAAATCTCCCATATTATCCCCTCCACAAAGGTGGCCAATCTACCGAGCTTTCCAATTATCGACCTATTGCCCTCCTCTCACCTCTAGCTAAGATCATGGAAAAATGCATCCACAAACAACTGCTTCAACACTTAACACAAAATAACCTTCTAGCTAACTGCCAGCATGGTTTTAGACCTTCACATAGTACCTCCACTGCCCTTCTCTCCTTCACAGATACTATCAACAAACACCGTAGTCTAAACAAACTCTCTTCTGCCCTATTCATTGACTTATCTAAAGCCTTTGACATGGTGAATCACCAAATTCTTATTACCATAATAAAATCCCTATCACTTGACACATCCTCCATACAGTGGTTCCAGTCCTACCTTGACAATAGACAGCAGGCAGTACTATGGCACAAGTCCCTCTCTACCCACTTACCAGTCAACCTCGGTGTGCCCCAAGGATCCATCCTTGGACCTCTACTCTTTTCCATTTTCATCAATGACCTCCACCTAGCCATCCCTCAAGCCTCATGTATACAATATGCAGATGATTCTACACTTATATGCTCAGCCTCATCCTCTTCAGACCTCCTATACCTTACCCAACAAGTCTTCAACACAGTAGAGAAATGGTTTACTCACAGATGCCTTCTCTTAGACCCCAAAAGACCAAACTCCTTCTATTCTCTCCCACCAGCAAATACCCCCCATTGGATTTCACAGTCACTTCTATCAACAAGACTATTATATCTCCTGAAGCTACCACTAAACTACTAGGAGTCACCATCGACAATAAACTAAACTTCGATATACATATAAACAATACTATAAAATCAGTTAATAAAAATTGGGCTCCCTGTATCAGATTAAATCTTTTCTCCTACCCTCTGCTCGCACAACAATAGTACACACACATCTAATATCTCCTCTTCTATATGCCTCACCCATCTTTACTAAACTATCTAAACACAACCTCAGCAAACTGGAAAGGTCCTATAATAACATCGCCAGATTTGCCACAGGAAACCCATTTAGAACCCATCATTGCCTCAATTTAAAACAGCTAGGCTGGCTTGAACTACAGAACCTAATCAAATTCCATCAACTAACTATAGCTCACAAAACCCTTTACACACCATCCAAAACACCAGCTCTATCCACACTAATCACTCCCTACAAGAACCTAGATTCCCTTAGGTCATCACATAAACTCTTAGCTAGTTCTACCAAAACAAACAACAAGGCCGGTGACTCTCTTTTTTCAAATACAGTAGGGAAAGCCTGGAATCTTCTACCAAATGACATTTCTACACTTCCCTCACTATCCATTTTCAAAAACAATCTGAAAGTATATCTCAAATCTCACTGGCTATGTTACTGTTCCAAACCTGACTAGCTCTATAGTCACCCTAAACTCTGATCTTCCCTTCTTTTCCTTCAGAAAAAAAAAAAAAAAAAAAAAAAAAAATATATGTTTTTTGGTTCTGCCATATTAACTGCATCTACTGTTAAGAGTGAATTCTATACTGACAATTTACTTTGAATTGTTAGAATTTATCCTGTAAATCAGTCTGTTTTTGCTTGTATTTTTTGTATTGATTTTGTTTATATGCTTAACTCACAGAAATTTGTTAATTTAGCTGTATTTACCTAGGAGCTTTTCTCCCCGGGCCTCTACTGAAAATGGACATGTATCCAGTTAGACTAGCCCGGTAAACAAATGTAAAATAAATAGTTTTGACACTGGCAGCCCGTGCGCTACATGGCCATCTACATTCATGGTACTGGCAGCCCATGCTCTACATGGCCATCTAAATTCATGGTACTGGCAGCCCATGTTCTACATGGCCATGTACATTTGTGGCATTGGCAGCCTGTCTTCTACATGCCCATGTACGTTCGTGGCATCAGCAGCCTGTGCACTACACAAGCATGTATTTTTGTGGCATCAGCAGCCTGTGCACTACACAAGCATGTACATTCGTGGCATCGACAGCCAGTGCACTACACAAGCATGTACATTCGTGGCATCGGCAGCCTGTGCATTACACAAGCATGTACAATAATGGCATCGGTAGCCTGTGCACTACACAAGCATGTACAATAATGGCATTGGCAGCCTGTGCACTACACAAGCATGTACAATAATGGCATCGGCAGCCTGTGCACTACACAAGCATGTACATATTTATTTTCCCTTCTTGTTCACTGTGGTGCAACTGTAGAGTTGGTATATATAATTTCATGGCAGGGGGCACTGTGGCCTGCAAAAAAAGTTTTTTTTTAATGTAGTTTTTTTTTTTTTGCTCACTGTTTTCAATACTTGATAAATAGTGAGCCAAAAAAAAAAAGCAAGAGAGATTGTTGATGGCTCTTAAGTTGTTCTTCTTTCGGCTTTTCTCGGTTAGGGGTTGCCACAGTGGAACTTCGGTCTGCTAATGATTGGCAGTAGATTTTGTATGCTGCCGAGGTACCAGCTCAACGCCCAACCTTCAACGAAGGCATGCCCACTCACTCATGTCTTTCGAACGCCACTCGACCGAGAGGAGGACATGCAGACTCCACACAGAAGGTTGATGGCTCTTAAGTAAACTTCATTATTCTTGGTTTATAATATTCTTATGTTATTTTTTTAACTTTTACTTTCTTGCAGCCTTACTCCAAGCTGCAGTGGGCAGGTTCTAGATTATGACCCAGGTGACCAGGGTTCAAATAGTGGCCTCAATGCTGGCATAACCAGGTAGACAGGGGGAGGACTGAATGGGCATGGCCAGCTCACCTCTCCTGGGGTGGGGGACACACACTCCATGGCACATTGGGCAGTGCCAACTTTCACATGGAAACCAGGAAGCTTAATGCCTGTGTTTAGGGGGGCAAGGGTGTCTGGAGGGACAGCCCCTTCCAGAAGTGTGGAAACTTCCTCTGCTTCCATACCACTATACCCTCCCCTATATTTCATCAGGTGTTTGTATTAGTAATGTGGAAACCAAGGAGAAAACCACCACTGATGGCTGCCTGAATTATGGCTCCTCCTGAACAACGTTCACTTCAGTGATGGGGATCAAATGGGCCGAATGGCTATGAAGGGTGCGGATGATCAAGAGACAGTGGGGGCAAAGAGTGCAACAATTTTTTTTTTCTTTCCTTGTCGATGTTAACATTTACTCTTAATTTTGTACATGCTTATATGTTTTTTTTTTTTTTTTTTTTTACATAATATCAAACTGTTTTCTACGACTGAACATCCGATGTTAGTTTTGAGAATTTTATCTTTTTCCTAGAAGACCAAACATTGCAAATCATTTTTTACACTTGTTACCTAAATACTACTGTGAAGCTGACACTTTCTATGTGATATCACACTAGTTTGTTGATTATGTTATCAGACTCAACATCTTACATTATTTGTACTATTTGAACCTTTCCTTTTAATGTTACCAATTTGTTACCAGGCTGAACATCATTTGTTATTTTACTGCTTTTAAACCGGAAGTGTTATTGTTTTTGGAGTTATTGCCCCCAGGTCACCGCTGAAAATGGGATCTCCCAACTAGACGTTCATAATTATCAAACATAAATAAATTAACAGGTAGTCAGTAATGTTTACAATTCCTCTAGCATTAATACTTCCAAGCTTCCTGTCATTTATCTCCAACTCACAAAGTTCACCATCCAGTAGTCTCAGACTAACTGCAGAGTTATTTGTACATTTGATAACCAAGTAAGTGAAGTGGGCAATCTTGGACCCCTTTCAGCTATGATTTTGGTTACAATGGTTACAGTAAATGTATTACATATGAAGAGTTCACAGTACCCAATCACCCAGTATGTTTTGGGAGGCAGAATAAAATTGATGTACCTGAAAAAATAAACTCTTCCAGGCATGCATGCAGCATGTAAAACTCCACACAAGCAGTGACAAAAAGTCAGGACCAAACCTCAAATCATGCAGCTATTAATGACTGTACCAGTGAGCTATCAACATTAACTCTTGCAATCGGGTATATAAATATCACAATGGACAAAACAGAAGTGCAGGCAAAATGTTAAAGCAAATGGAAAACGTTTATTTCCTAGCCTCAGTTCTTCTCCTGAACTTTGTGGATCTACACAGTGTATCATCCTTCATTATACCTTCAAATACCTCTGAATTCAACAAGAAGGTGGATTAAAAATGTACATATCACAAATATGAGAAGAGTTATCCAAATTTGAGCATGCATGTAGATGTTACTTTAAAATAGTCAAATTCTGCTTTTCTATAAGCAACATTAAGAGAAACTGGTTCCTACTGGTTGATGTAGTGCCACACACACATACCTTTACTAAAGCTTCAATCTGGTGAAGGAGGATTGGCTTATTGCAGAAATCGACCAATGGTTTTGGTATACTGAGTGTTAAAGGCCGAAGCCTTGTTCCGTAACCACCAACTAAAATTAATGCCTTCATCTTGTTGTTTACTGCAAAAAAAAAAGAAATGGGAGGTTTAACACTAGCGAATCACATGACTGCACGACAAAGAGCAGCTTTACTTCTTGAGAGAGCAACATAACATTTAAATCATCCTTCGGATAAGATGTTAAACAGAGGTCCTACCTGCTTGTGTTGGTGTTAGCTTAGCTGGATGTAAAAGATCCCATGGCACCTACTGAAAAGAGCAGAGTAAGTTCCCTGATGTTCCACCCAAATTTCCCCTAGTAGTATAAAGACCACCTCTGATCTCCGCTGAAAACATGCTACTAACCTAGTGGGACTAACTTGGTCAACAAAAGGATAAATAAAATGACAAAACAATGCTATAGAACAAAGGCATGTTAGCAATGGTGAGGTAAGACTTCATTATCTGCTAATTTGCATGTCTTTCAATCTTATTTTTTACCACTATGTAGAGATCATTGCTGACACACACACAGGTCCCTAACCTATCTGCCTTCCTGTGGTTCCCTACACCCCCAACAGCTGAACTGCCATTATGGCACGTATCTATTATGCCCTAGTGGTTTAGTGAATCTCCCACACCCGATTCCTGCACTCCTGTTGTCACTTTAATCTTTGATTTCTCCCTGGTGTCAACTGATCCCATCCCCCACCACTAATCTTGATCCCCATAGTAATGTTGGTGTCATTACAGTACTGCAGTATATGGTATCTAGTGAATCCCCCCCCCCATTTCCACCTGGTGATGATACGACACTTGCATATAAAAGTATTCCTTGGTGTCCAGTGGCTCCCCCAAATGCGGATCCCAGTGCCACAGCTGTAGCAGGTGGTTGAACATAGCCTTTTGACCATGTTCAGTACCATGACATGATGGATAGGGATGACCATGCTGAACTACACAACAGATCAATTTCTTGAATCAGTCAGCTGTGCAGATGCCTTTCTGAAGGTGGTACTGGAGAGAGCACATAGCTAATTGGTATATGCCTCTCCTGCTGAATGCCTCAATAGCATTCAGCATGGTTGCTCTAGCACAAAGATGTGTAGCACCAAGTTAGGGCAGTTGCTGAATTGGGAGAAAGTACTGGGACATGTACACATTGTGCACCTCAATGTATCCCAGCCTATGTCGCTTCCAGAGCATGGGGATTTCCTGACTAGGTAAACAAATCAATATCAAATGAATATATGTCGCAATATTTGAGTCACAATCATATAAAATTCATCAACAAATGGAAATATCTTAGATATCATACAGACCACACTAGGATCTTTCTGCTCCCTACTCGTGCTTAAAAAAAAAAAAAAAAAACAGGGGGGGGTTATAAACACTATTATTGAATTTTCACATTTTAAACCATGACAGGTACACGTGCATTAACAAAGAAAACAAACCATTTCAAATTTTTCATTATTTTCATACATTATCCAATTTTGTTTTTTTTTAAACTCTTCGCTCCACTGATAAACTTCTTCTGTAACAACCAAATCTAATAATCACAACAGGGACAGCCTTTTCGTCTTATGACTCTAACATATAGAAGCCTTTAACTTTTGTACTCCAACAACTCAACCAAAGCAAATCCTTTAGGGACCAACTCAAATACTATCCCCAAAACAAGCGGCTATATCCCTGCTTCACCCTTGACTAACTACTTTCCTGTTATGCCTCTTTGTATAACTCATGACCTTTTATTTTTCGCTCTACCTACTCTCCAAATGATCATTTTGCTGTACTGAATTGGGTTTGATCTTCTCCACTCAATTTTTCTTATTCCACTCTCTATCTCAACTTAACTAAAAATGCTATTTTTTAATTTCTTTTACATAATAGCATTTATAGCTGTATTCCCACCATCTATTTGTTAGTTGATATTATTTGATGTATGTGACAAAATTTCTCTGTAACTGTTAACTTTGAATTTCCATGTACAAGGGTTTTTGAAGCTTTTCTTCCCCAATCATACGTGAAAAGGATAACTTTTTTGTCTAGTCAGCACATAAATAAATGCCAATAAATAATCATTCAACATTACAAAAATTAATTGTTTAATTTCTACCTTCACCTAAAACCTCAGTCCTCCATCTGAACATTATTTTGCATGTACTGTTCCAAAGAAATCCACTTATTTCTCTGTCATTTGCACCTCCCATTTTCTAAATATCCCACCTCCAGTTCTTTTATCTCCTTTAAAGTATTCAGTATTTCAGTTATAGCTGGTTTAGATTGTGATTTCTGTTTTTAGCAATTGCTTTTTTGAAAGCCAATAGTGTTAAACTTAGTAAGTCCTTACTAGGTCTGGGCAATACCGATCCTATATCCCATCTCAAAAGAATAATTTCATTAGTTACAACTATTGCTCCCCAAACATTTCTGACAAAGTACTCTGTAGAGAAATTTTGAAATCTGCCAACGTGTTATAATCCCAGAAAACATCTTCACAATTACCTCGCTCTTTCCCATCACACTTCTAGCATTTGCTATCTACCTGAATAAAATACTCCAAAATCTACTTTGGTATTATAAAATACCTATGCAAATATTTCCAAGCAAAAATCCTACACCTTCTGGACTTTGTTGTATATTTGGAAACTATACAGATGTCCTCCCATTGTTCCTTTGTATACTGCATTTCAGTTCTTTGCTCCCAATCTTTTCTAGCCTCCTTTGATGGATTCTTATAGTTATCATGCAATATGTTACACACCCTACTAACTACCCCTTTTTAGCAGCAACTTCTGGTCTAGACTCAACTAAAACCACTATCTGTGCTGGTCTTTCACTTAGTACTCCTCTATATCTTTCTGTTTGCCTATACTCTTATCAATCTCTGATGGGGAAAGCAGACTCTAACCTTCAGTCCAAACTTCTGCTTGGCCTCATCCCACTCTGCTACCTTTCCTCTCTTATTTGCTCCCAGTACCTTGGCTCTTTTACTGCATTTCCTCCAGTAAATTCCAGCCTCATCTTGCCTACTTTCTATACCCCCTACTTCCAGCCATCCCCATTAGCAAAATCTCCTCTCTCTATTCCATTGTTGGCTTAGCTCTTAGAATGCTTTCTGCTACTTTATGAACATAATACTCTCTATGGTTATTGTTATTCTCCTTTAGGGGATGCATCCAAAATCCCACTCTTTCCTTACTTTCCACACTCCACCCCTATTTCATCTTCTTCCCTTTCCAGTTTGGATTTAAAACTTTCTGCTCACGTTATCTACATGAGTTTTAACTGCATAGCTCTAAAGTATCCCTTCAAATCAGGTAATCTAAAACCGCATAATTCTATGGAAAGAATCAGTTTATCTCACTTAATTCTTGCCCTCTTCCCCACCCAAATAAACTTCTTATCTTTATTAATTATGGTCCACTTCTTCTCCTTTGGTTGAGAAACATATGCCTGACCTGTATGTAAAATTAAAGGGACTGGAAGCATTTCATTGCTTGTACCTTAAAATCCACATTCATAATCAAGAGCTGCAAGATTCACAAAGTTTGTATTATTGTTTTGGTCTCTTCCACCATATTCTTTGCTGCCATAATAGAATCCTTTTAAAATCCACGCATCTAAAAACGTCATCTTATTGTGTGCCCATAAATATGAGTATCATTTAACCAATTCATGTGTGGCTACATAGTTTATCAAAGCTATAGCTTTTATTTTAACTTCATTTATTTTATATTTTGAAAAAACTTGAAATTGCCTCAAAATGCTCCACAATGCCTAAATGTCCTTTTCTGGATTTATCAAGTATAAAATAATATTAACTGTTTAAAAAGCCAACTTTTATTGATTACCATACCAGTTATATTCTTGCATTTGCAAGTCAATTATTTTCTTTGCCAAAGGTTCTAAATATAAAGTACATAACAAATGGGAAAGAAGAATCTCCAATTTGGTTCTTGTGTTCTAACACCCTGTTAGAGAGGAATGCTTTCACCTTAATCCTTGCTCGTGAACTTTCACATATCCTTCTAATTAACGCTATTGTTCTACCAGGGAACTCGAATGCTACCACTGAGCTACTCGTAAAATCCCAGCTGATTCCATCAAATGCTTTGTTTGCAAGAAGACACACTAACAACAGTGCTTTCTTACATTCTGCTTCCCTCTGGATCATGGTTTTATTACTGTTGTCAAATGTTTGCCTCTCCTCAAAAATTCTGATCCATATCTATCATTCTTGGCAACATAGTTGTCATTCTCGTAGCTAGTAGAAACATAAACACTTTATAATCATGGTTTAAAATTGAAATGGATCTCTCTGAAATCTGAGTCTGAAGGTCTTCACCCGTAAATTAGTCACCACAGCTTTCTTCCAAGATGCTGCTACTCCCATCTTTAAAACATTGTTAACCTAAATGTTATAGATCTTTAACACTTTCTTTCCTCCCAACTTACAAATTTCCATATGAATAGTGTCTGTCCTTGGAGACTTTCTTGTTGATTAATTATACATCACTATTTTTACCTAATCTACTCCTATCACAGCTATTAATTATTGAGTCTCATCTGTCTGTAACCTTGGCATTATTATTCATCTTCCATAAATATTTTCATTTGTGACTTTCTCATTCCTCTGGTTTATAAAAATTGTCATAAATTTTTAGGATCCCATTCAGAAGCTCAACTCTTTAAAAAAAGTTGAACTTCATATGGTTGAGACTTTCCGGAAATTCAAACTTTGGAAAATAGCAAAAATCTACTATGTTTTTGCAGGGAGGGAAGTCCCCAGCACCCCCCCCCCTGCATATTACATATACCAATTCCAAGACTGCACTACAGTGGAGAAAAGGTTAAATTCCCCAATCTCTAGTGCACTGTGATCTCCATTCTAAAGCTTTGAGTTTTCAGAAAGTCAATCATATGGTCTCGACCATACAAAGTTAGACTTTTTGAAGACTTGAGCTTCTGAAGAGGACCCAGTTTTCAAAACAGTTTTAAAATCTGTATAGAATTTCCAGTTATTTTTCCTTCTTATAGGCTCCCTGTGTTTAATGACAACCCTTTCTTCTTCCTGTTGCCTGTCATTCTGCTAAAGGTTTGTGCGCCCTAGAGTGATTACCAAAAATAGTTGCTTAATAATTCTAAACTCATGCATATTATCCAAGAATCTGCTTATTTTCCCTTTGGCACTCAGCAGTTGTTCCTCCTCTTGTTTTGGGAGATTCCCATTGTTCTGCAATTATTCAACATTTGTCAACCTCTGCATGTAATTCCTATTAATATTTTCCAAATCTATTTCTCTCTTTTCTATCATGCTTTTACACTCCGTTTTCATTTCATCCACTCACTAATTATCCTTTCTGAAGTAATTTCTATCTTCCCAATAACTCTAGAATCATTTATATTACCCATTCCGTAATACCTTTCTGATATGTAGGAAAGTGCTAGTGCCTCATTTTACTCCATTACTCCACTAGCTTTTTTACTGATGTATGATCTTAAATAGCTTTCGGTTAAATAAGCACACTCTTGAGAAACATAATTTCTACTCGGTCTAGCCCAATTATGCACCCTGGATAATGATATGTACATTCTGTCTGGGTTTCTACTACTGAATTCACAGCTTCCATACTAAACAAAACCTTTTTTCATACATTTCTTCAGAAGTCAACCCTCTTTTGTTACATTTTACCTTCTAGGTCTCCCTGATATGTGCTCACTATTGCATAATGGGTTCTAGTCACCACCCATAAATAATATTCTTTGCTGAAAATTATTTTTCCCACAATTCTCTTGGTGGAATACAAATACATGCCAGTATAAGCCTCTTCATCTGCCAATAATTCCTTACTAAGACAAAATCTGCCACTTCTGTCTTTCTCCCTATTTTATCATTACTGAAGCCCCCTGTAGCAATCAGTATTACTATTCCCCTTTTCCTTTGCCCCCTGGTAATCTGTTGAATATCCACCTGAAATTCTTTCTTTGTCATATTACTATATTTCCATCTAAGTGAATCTCCTGCAACATTGCTACTTAGACCTTACACTTCTTAATATAATTCAATACTCTTTGCTTTTTGTCTATACTCTAAAGCAATTTGCATTCCATGATAATGTGCAGAGTGTGACAATTACAACAGCAAATTATTACTCCCAATTACTCCCACCTATTATACAAGACAGTTCTTGTGAATGACTATTTCCAAATTTTAGCCTACGTGCATGTATTATTGTCTGGCTGGTTCTTATGAAGATGCTTTTTCATCTTCAATTGAACAGGTCACTTTTTTCAAGATGTTTTGCTTCAATGAAAACACTCAAAAAAACCCCACAAACATTTTCAGAACCCCTGTCCACTTAAATGAACAGCAGTTAATGTATTAGCTCTCCTCCCAATGAGATGTAAAACACAGTTTACATGTTTTCAGTAAACATAACTTCTCACCCTAAAAAAAAAGTGCACTGGCTACCTTTATAGGTTCATAGGTTCATACTAGGCTATCTGCCCTAAGGCATTTATAAGCCTAGCCAGAATGTGTTTGGCTTTCGCCACCCATTTTAAATTAATTTTGATATGCCCTTTTTCGAGGATAGTATACTGTCCCTCTGTCTAACAGTGACACAGAAGTGATACCCGGGTTAAACCTATGGTCTCCCATCCACTCATCAAGATTCCTCTTGAAGAGAGTCAATGAGGGACTCTGCCTAACCTGGACTGGGATTTTATTCCAGAGTGAAGGGAGCCTCTGGGTTATCAATCTGTCCCTCCAGCATGTCCTATTTATTTCAGTGCTGAGGTTCAAGTCTCTCGAGCGCGTAGCTCGATGGGATTTGGATTTTCTGAGGTGCAGCATGTCCATTAATTCCGGGTTGGACATGGCTTTATACGTCAGGCACAGGATCGCCCCTGAACAGGCGGTATGCCACTGAGTAGAGCTGGAGTTTCTTTAACCGGGCAGCATATGGCATCTGTTTGAGCCCTTTGATCCTCTTGGTGAGGTACTTTTGGGGTCTTTCCAGTTGCTGCAGGTGTCTGGTAAGGTACATCCCAAAAGGGCCATTGTACTCAATTATGGGCCTGATGAGGGATGAGTAAAGAGGCACGATGACCTCCCCTGATCTAGATCTGAATCCCTTCATGATTAGGTGGGCTATATAAAATGTTTTTCTAACCATTTTGGCCACATGGTTGTCAAATGAGAGACTGCTATCAACTTGGGTCCCCAGGTCCCTAATTACTTCTTCTGTACTTAATGGATTACTATGTGGTAATTTGTGGGCACTTTGTTTTTGCCGAAGGGGATGACTATACACTTTTTGGCATTTAGCTTAAGGCCATGGCTCTGGCACCAGTTGTCTGTTTCTATGAGGCCCTTTTGGAGGATGCTTGTGTCGGCTGGAGTGTCTATTATGGTGCCCAGTTTGCAGTCATCTGTGAACTTGGTCAGCCACATTCCGTCCGTGTTGGCCTGTACCTCTGAGAAATATATACCGAACAAGAGAGGTCCCAGGACTGAGCCTTGTGGGACGCCACTTGTAACTGGTTTGGAGTCTGACATGGCTCCAGCAATTCTAACCATGTGGGTTCTGTCCTTGAGCCAGTTTGCAACCCATCTAGTGACATATGAGTTTATATTTAAGCTGGTGAGCTTATCTAGAATGCCCGAGTGGGGTATTGTATCGAAGGCTTTTGCGAGGTCCAGGTAGGCTGTGTGGACCACCTTCCCCTTGTCAATGGCCTTGGTGACTGTTTCAAAGAAATCAACCAGGTTTAAGAGACAGGATCTGCCCTTAACAAAGCCGAACTGGGTAGGATCCAGTGTCTGTAGGTCCCCAATATCTTTATTTAAGAGGTCCATGATGATCCTTTCCATAGCTTTGCAGACCAAGCTAGTCAGGCTTATGGGGCAATAGTTTCCAGGATCCGCTGAGGCACCACCTTTGTGGAGAGGGACCACTGTTGCTGTACGCCACTCTTTGGGTACATATCCTATAGTAAGGCTGAGATTGAACAGTAGTTTTATGTTTGGGTTTAGCTCTTCTTGGAGTTCATGTAGGATGCAGCCCGGGACACCGTCTGGTCCCATTGATGCTGTGTTTTTGCTTTGGAGAGAGCGGCTCTTACCTGAGCATCTGAGATGTCAGGGGGGCAGCACTCTGCTGGGATAGATATTTGCCCTTTTGGTGGGGAGAAGTTTGCACTGAACCTGTCAGCTAGGATATTGGCAATGTCTGTGGGTTCGGTGTATTTTTTGTCATTTTGGACTAATTCTGAGCATATCTGGGAATTCCCACCCAGGTTCCTAACATAACTAAAGAAAGCCTTGTGATTATCCTTAGTGTCCTGTGCAATTTTTCTCTCGAAGCTGGCCTTAGACGATTTTATGAGTGCCCGTAGTTTTTTGCTAATACTGATCAGGGATGTCTTCCCTTTCTGGGATTTTGCTCTATCATTTAGTAGCTTCCTCCTTCTATTGTTTATGGCTGGGGTCCACCAGACAGGACGTCTGCCTTTGGAGGATTGGGTCTTGGTATTATTTGGGATTGCATGATCCATGCATTCCTGAAGGTGTTCATAGAATGCATTTATAAAGGATTCTGCGGTCTGGGCCATATTTTCCACAGGTCCGGGGGCTTTGAAGGATTCCACCTCGGTTTTGAGGAGTGTGAAATTTGCTTTAGAGAACTTTTTCACTGTGGTTTTCTGGGCAGGAGGTGGGGTCAGGATGTGAATATCCAGTGAGATTAGTTTATGGTCTGATCTTACCAGTGAGGGATACACTTCTGGTCTGGAGCATAGAATCCCCATGTTGGTGATGATCAGGTCCAGTATGTTTTCCCCTCTTGTGGGAGTGGTAACAAGTTGTTCCATAGCATTTGAGTTTATAAATTCTAGGAACCTTTGGGCTAGGGTGTTGGAGCTAGAGTAATGCTCCCAGTCTATGTTTGGGTAGTTGAAGTCGCCCAATATAATGGTGTTTGGAGAGTCTTCATATTTTCCAGTGTTCTCAGGAAGGCCGAGTGGGGTTCCTGGGTTTGGGAGGGTGGTCTGTAGCAGGCTATAAACTGGAAGGCAGTTTTACCCACTGTTAGTTGCACATGGATAGTCTCTGATGCTTCATGCTGTGCCACCAACCTGGAGGTGTGGGTATCTTTGACGAATATTGATACTCCCCCCCCTTTTGTGGTTCGGTCCAAGTTTTGGGGCCGAAAAGCATGGTATGAGGTATAACCTGGTAGTGCTGGGGTGCTCTCGGCAGCCTTGAACCAGGTTTCTGCTACTGCACAGATATCGATGTTCTCCATGCTAAGGAGAGTTTTGAATGCGTGCATCTTGAGGTTTAGACTTCTGGCGTTGAGTAGCATTACTCTTAGTTTCTTATCCCTTGTGATACCTATGGAGGTGGGTTTGTCTTTTGAGCCTTGCCTAAAAAAGACACTATGGGGGTAGCAAGAGCCTTTGCCAATATCCGAAAGCCCAGGGGTGACAGGTGCAAGCCGTCCCTAGTGAAGCATCATGGCTTGTTGAGCATGTCATCCCAGGCTGGCAGGCATTAGATCCCCTTTGAATGACACCAATACTTAAGCCAATTGTTGAAATTGATCATCTTGTCTTCATATTGTGGCATCATTCTTGGTGAGGGTAAGATGCTACTCAAGGTCAGGGTCATACCGGCCTTGGCCACATGCTCAGAGAGCTCCTCTATGTCTCTTTTCATGTAGTCCAGGGAGGTACATCTCAGGTCATTCACACCAGCATGGACAATGACTTGAGTCATATTTGTACTTGCCTTGGAGTGACCTGAGTGCTTGTGTTATGTGGCAGATCCTAGCACCCGACAGGCAGCTCACCGTGACCTTCTCCTTGTTCAGCCTGGTGAGCTGGACGTCAGTGTGCCTGATGATAGAGTCACCTATTACAAGTGTATCGGGTGTGTTGTTTAGCCTTAAGGGCTGTGACTGTTCGGCACACTGGCTTTGTCAGCTATGTGTTGCACGCGCTTTGTTTTGGGGTAGTGGTTGCTTGGGTGTCTGCTTTGGAGGTCTCTGCTGCTTAGGCAGATTTTTATTTAGAGCCTCCGAGTATGTTTTTGTGTTTGGGATGCTGTCGTGGTAGGTCTATGTGAGACTGGAATTGTAGTGAGTGTGGTTTCCTTCTCCTCCTGACTGGTTACGCCAGTACTGAGTTGAGAGAGCTTAGCCTCCAGTCTGGCTATATGGATGCATCTCTCACATGTGTTGGAATTTGTTGGGAGGAGGAGAGGGTTGTCTGTGTACATGAGGCAGTTGTAACATTGCCTCAAGATTCCCAGATTCACCAGCTGCACTGGAGAGGAGATTGACAACTGACCTTTGGACATGCTAGAATAGTATTGGGAATTCCTTTATAATTGAAAAAAAGGGCCAATGGGGAACAAGGTACTCAAGGGGAGTTTGTGAGGGTATAGTGCTTTTAATTTTTTAGTGCTGACTTATATAATTGCTTTAGTGAGCAAGTGCCAGGTAACTTAAATGCAATGTGTTACAGGTAACTTAAATGCAAAAACGACAAACAGTAACTTTCTTTTAAGTGAAACAAGGAAATAAGTACAGTAAGCAATGCAGATATCACTAGGGATCCACAGAAGCGCTGAAATGCCGAGTTTTAGGTGGTATTAGTGTTTCAGGGAAATAACAAGCAAACAAACAACAAGCATACAAACAAAGCTAGATTCAGCAGGCCTGGATCTAGTCTATGCTACAACAAACAAGGTGTACCAATTTCAGTAAGAAACAGTTGAAATATGCAGGCACTATAAGCCTTTAACCAGAAATTCCCAGCTCAGAAGGGCAGAGTCCAGCCTCTCCTCCCACAAGAGTGCAGACCACGAACCTTCTTAATGTAAAATAACTGGCCTGAAGTCCAAGTGCTTAAACCAGAACTAATACACTTTTAGAATAACAGACACTGAGCCCTCAATCAGCAGTTCCCAACTTAGAAGGATGTAAGCTACCTGTCCTGCCACCACAGTGCAGGCCACAAACCTTCCTAATGTAAAACAACTGGTCTGAAGCCCAAGTGCTTAATCCAAAAGACTTAGAATGATAGCTACACTTTAATCAAGTTACTACCAAGCAGTAGTAAATACAATTGAATACTTTAAAGAATGCCTGGATTAGTGCTCAAGTTATACAAACAAAGTTAGATTCAGCAGGCCTGGATCTAGTCTACACTACAGCAAACAAGGTGTACCAATTTCAGTAAGAAGCAGTTCAAATAAATTAAATTGTGCTGTTATATTAAATGCATTAAAGTGCTACGTTTGATGGGAAGGCAACTACTTATATAAATTATCCACGTCTACAGTTTCAAATTAAAATTTTCACTGAAATTCTTGCCAATGTACTTTTAAATGTGAATTACATTGTCTACAATTCACTCAGTAGACAGTGTTCAGACCTCTCATGATTAATTGCTTGCACTTGCAGGCTTTTTTTTCCTCTGAGTAAAATCAGTTGGTAATACAAATAAAATATCTAGTGACTTTCCAGATGCAATTAAAAATCTCTGCAAATTTTACTCAGAGCACAAGTCTTTCCTACTGAAAGAAATGGGTGTACAAGTGCTTGTATACCATTAGCTTACAAAACATGTCCACGGCCCCCAATTCCCGCAAACAACCACTAACTTAACTATCCCTCCCGGAACCCTCCCTAGCCCTCTGCTAATTCCCAATAACTCCCTAAACCTAAAATCCACCTCTTCTCCCTAACACAGAGCTAACTTCTGCTGAGCCCTAAACCTAAAATCCTCCTCCCTTCCCTAACTCCTCCTAGGACTGACAAGTAGCAGTACCCAGTCCAGTGTATTGCAAATAGTCAGACACACACTGACACTGTAACAACAGTATAGTAGGGCTCAGGAACCCTTAGTTCATATTATGTTTTGCATTGGCCACCATGGATAGACGGATACATCTGACTGCAGTGAGTTCTGATTAAGTCCACAGTTTCTAGGATGAAAGTGCTTAATTAATATTGATATTAAAAGGATCATCATCTTATTTTGGGTGTGCTTCTTTCCATGCAACTGCCAGTTTACACTGTGTTTTGGTGTCTCAGATTAACTGTTTACAGCAACCATTATCTTTGTGGACTGAATTTCCCAGTTACCAGTTTCCTGATGAGACCTTGATTGCATTCAACAACTGTGGCAGGTGCATTTCTGATCTCATGTTGGAGCTTGAGCAGCTGCTAAGCCAAGTCGGAGGATGGGAAAACAGCTGGTCCAGCTCCTCACTGCAAGTTCCTGGATTTTGAGCAGATGGGGCTTGAGCAGTTAAAGTAGAACCAGAAAAAACTAACAAATACCTTTGCAAGCACATAAAAGAACTATCACTTCCATGTCTTTCAATCTAAACATCCACCTCTACACAAACAGGGGAAACATAATTCTACATGTAACATGGTCAATGCACTTTTACTTTCTCTACCTCATCAGCTAAAGATCTCAACATTATACTAACTTTAACTTGTTTCTGTCCACTCTTTCTTACCTTGTTGCAGTGTAAAGCCTGGGTACACTACAACTAAGTAAAAGTTCTTTATTGTTTTAATATCAGCTTATTAGTTTGGGGTATTCTTTTTCCCAAGCCTCCAAGAATTCTGCAGTATTGTTTACATATTGTTAATACTTGTTTCTTTCAGAGTTTATTTCAGTACTTCTTGCACTGAGTTGCACTTTGCATGTATATTTACTTTTTCTCTTGTTCTTAATAGTTGCATGTATGTCATTTGTCTTGTTCGTAATAGTTGCGTGTATGTAATTCGTACTTGGAGAGTCACTGAAACCAGAGTCAAATTCCTTGTAAGCATGCATACTTGGCCAATAAATGGGATTCTGATTCTAATTCTGATATATACAGCAGTTGCTGGTAAGAATCTACCAACCTCACTTTTAAAATACCCCGACTGCACGATATTCAAAACTGCTTTACAATGTGATGTGCAATGTACTTATTAATAAAAACTTGTTTTATTTACAGCTACTTCTTCAAACTCCTCAGTGTCCTTCTAAACAATAATGTCAATGAGGGGAATATGCTTTACAGTTCGCACACTAGTGTAACACAGTCAGCAAACTTCCAGTCTTTCTCGGACACCTTACAAATCTGCATCTCACATGCATATCCCTATCAAATGAGACTGATGCATTACAGTCTCACATTTATTCACCAATTTCACAATGTTGCTGTTCTTCCTGATCCTATACATCTTCCAACACCAGTCTCCAAGGTACTCCTGATTCTAGTCTGCAACTGTGCTTTTTTTCTCTTGTGCAAGCATTTTCCTTTGGAACAGAGGAAAATATTTCAATGGCAAAGTCTCTCCTTCAGCTTTGCTATTTTCCAAAGAATGAGAAGCCAAGTCTCCTTATGCTTCCTGGCAAAAGTTTTTTGTTTCTTTCTTTCTTAGTCTGTTCTGCATGCAAAAATGTCTGATTTCCCAGAAACAAAATATTCTTAAGAGAGCTGGATTCTGCAGCTTGAATTTCACATCCACCTCTCTACATTCCATAACTTAAAAATAGCTTCTCTTCTGCCTAATGTACAGTGAATAATCACTCTCCATAAGTACTCTGTTGCCCAACTTGTAATACTTTGCCACAGTTTTGTCAAGTGCAACTCTTTCGGCTGGTATGACTGCATCTACACTAATATATGTCTTGGCTGTTTTCTTGTGGCCAGATTTGAGGCATACAACATGATGTGTCCTCTCAATTCACAAATCCTGCTGTGGGAACACCAGTACAGCTGTTGGTTAGTACTTTCATAAAACTGATGCAGTCTGCTCTTTCCAATTTATCTGGTACAGTAGTAAAACCTTAGATTTTTCTCTGTGTGCTCTGTCTTCCAGCTCTACTATTTTTCTGAAACAGACCTTTTTTTGAGAAACCACATGCTCAACCAGCCTTTTTTTCATTTCAGTCTGAGTTTTGCAGTGTTATCAGCTCACTGGAACATCTACTTAAAGCTTACTTTATTTTTTTCCAGCATTTTTTTATTTGACTTTATATATTCCTTCAGTGGTTCACTTGTTTTAAACACTTCTGAGTGCACCTAAGTTTTCCACTAAAATAATGGATGTCATCTTCTGTATCAAAGATGAAACTTGAACTTTTTTTTAAGCTGGACAGCTAAAAGTCTTTCCAGCCAGAACTGTTTCTTCCTCTTTTCTGGTTAACTCATTCACACCTAAAATGCCATTTTTGTATATTTTTAGTTCACACCCATAGCTCCTTATGGCATCTAGTCGTTTTTCTGCGTCTGGCTTCTTTAACTAAGCAACTTATCAGCTAATAATAGGTAGTATTAGAAAGTGTAAGGAGTTATTAAAAAACAACACTAAGATTATTAATCTAGGATGTGCTGCAGTACAGAAATGAATCACTATTTGCCCCTTATTATTCATATTTTCATATTTGTGCTGATATTTTCAAAACAGAGCCCTACATGTTATTCAGTGATATGGTGTGATACGCCATCATGGTAGACAGGGGACTTCATTGTCAATGTCCATTTATATCACACCAACCCAAGTTATTACTAGTTGCTAGTGATAATACTTCAAAAACAAGAGACTTGCAAACTGTTGCATGACATCAGGTTAAAACCTCAGATGTTGTTGAAGAAAACAATCAGTGATTTATTGCACCTTTAAGTTGCACATCTTGAGTGATATTCAGAGTTACTTATATTGCTAATTATACAATTAAGCATGCATTTTCATTTTTATGTAAATATCTCAGTAAACATGCACTCAGTGGAACTTCTTCTTGTCATGTGAAAGCTTACATCTGTTTAACAACAATGTTCTAGCAATATATGTTTATGTTGTATAGTTTCCAAGATATGAGAATTTGTTTCTGAAAGTTTGGCAAAAAATATAACTTGAGGTTTGTCTGCATTATAATACATTATACCCTTGACTGAAAACGTGCACGCTGATTGGCCCGTCGTAGCGTCGAAGTTATACTAATGGAAAAGGTCCGTCGCCGGACTTTTTCCATTAGCTTAAACACTGTCTCGCTATGTTAAATGGGTTTAAGATTCTCCGTTGCTCTATGTTAATTTAACATAGCACAGTGTTTAAAAAAAGCAAATCTCCATTGCTTTTTTAATGTTAAATGAGTTTAACATAGCGGACATCTCCGTTAACTCATTTAAAAAAAGCAACGGAGATCTTGCTTTCTCGCAGTACATCAGAACTGCCGCGATGCCAGACATCTGCGGAAGGGCAGCAAACAGGCATTATACTATGCCATTATTTAAGAAAAGTAATAGTTTATTTTCTTAAATAATGTCATGGTATAATAGCAATAACCACTTCTACGGTTTGTTTGGTCCCTCGGGCTTAGCCTCGGGACCAAACCACGCCAACCGTGGTAATTTACCACACCCAGGCGTGGGTTATTGCTATATTATTTTATTTATTAAATGCCTAAGAATGCACTACTTATTATCACTGTGAAAAATACTTCTTACTGATAACATTGCTACTTGTGCAGTTTTAATAGTGTTTGCTGTTCACAAAATATTACATTTATCCATCTTAAGCTTTTTTACGTTATTTTTTTTCAGAAAACACATAGGAATGCAGGCTGCGTGTAAGCTGCTAGAGGTGGGACATTCCTCACCACATATGCGCTAATGAGTTCATTTTATCTTGCTTTCTGCAAATGCCTTCTTTTGTGGCATCAAAGTAGTGCAATTACTAGTCAGTAACTGGCTTTTACCCAGTTTTATAGTTTTTATTGCCCCCCCCCCTCAATTTCAGTGTTCACACTGGGAGGGGTCTAATGAGCCTGTTGATCAATGACCAGCCATCTTAAAAATCCACATTCTTGGTTATACCCATGATGTTTATGATCATGATACCATCTAACCCAAGAGTAAAATCAAACTCGGTCACAAATAAATTACCCTTCCTATAGTTTACTAATGGAAACTATGATGCAATAAATGTATATGAAAACAGACTGGGACACTGCCCTTAATAATCCAAATAAATCTGCTCAAGATGTCAATATTAAATTATTACATTTCTACGTGCAGTAACAAATACCAGTAAATGCAGAAATGGACAGGCATATTGACCAAAAAATATATTTTGGTGGAAATCACAAAATACATACAATTACAGAAATGAAACTTCCAAGATGGGTGCACACTTATGAACAGCATACCTTCATCTCTCCCAGTGTGAAAACAGAAACTGAGAAAAATGAGTGCCATACTGCCATTGATTTTTTTTTTTTGGGGGGGGGGTAAATTCAGTTACTAGTTAGTTAATATACTGCCTGGAAGCCAGCAAAGAAGAAATTTGAAAAACCTGAAAGAAAAAAATCAACCAAATAAGATGAAGAGCATAAACTGTTTGGGACGTATTCTGCAGCTGTTAATCAAAAAGGAGTGCAAGATTCAGCTTTGGTGTGAGAAATAGTTTTTAGCAATTTAGAGGAAAAAATAAATCAAATTTACTCAGAGGCGATGAAAATAAACGAAACACTGAAAGAATATAACAATTAAAACAACAAAAAGATGGAAAAAATGAAAGAAGCTTTAAAAAGCCATTCAGATGAACTGGTAAAACTACAAAAAAAATCAGGGGATGACATGAAGAAAAAGCTGACTGAATATGAGGTTTCTCAGGAAGAACTGTTTAAAAATAGTAGCACTTGAAGACAGCAATGAGCAGAGAAACCAGAGATTTTCTGTTGTACCAAAGAAACTTGAAGAATGAAACTACTAATTTTATGAAAGCACAAATAAGCAAGTGGAGTGGTGTTCTACTGCAGAATTTAACTGAAAGGGCACACTGAATGTATGCTCCTAACCTGAACATGAGAAAGCAGCAAAGACCTATATTAGTAAAGATGTAATCATACCAACAGAAAGAGTTGATCCTGACAAAACCTTGGCAAAAGAGAAAAGTATTAAATGTTGGAAACAGCTGAGTGTGGAAAATGATTACTCACTGTATACCACGCAGAAGAGAAACAAATTTATTCATGGAATCAGGGAATGCTAAGAGGCAGGTGTGAGATTCAAGCTGCTGTATCCACCTGTCTTCAAAGTGTTTTTTCCTGGAGGATCAAAGT
Source organism: Protopterus annectens (assembly GCF_019279795.1). Taxonomy (NCBI): domain Eukaryota; kingdom Metazoa; phylum Chordata; order Ceratodontiformes; family Protopteridae; genus Protopterus; species Protopterus annectens. Next base: position 1,182,309,421 of record NC_056739.1, read on the forward strand.
CATTTTTGATGCAGAACAGGCTAAGAAGGAAATAAAAAAAGTTTATTCAACAAAAAGTGAGCAGAAAGAGACTCGGGTTCTCATTCTTCTGATGGTAAGGTTCATAGAGAGACTTTGCCAGTGAAAGCTTTTCCAATGTTCCAAAGAAAAATGCTTGAGAGACAGAAAAAGGCACAGGACTTCACTAGAAGAATCATCAGTATCTTGGACTTGAACCAGAGTATGATGTTGGGAGATGGAGATGAACAGGAAGAAGACAGGCAAGTCTGAAATCAATGAATAAATGGAAAACTATAAAGCAACTTATCACATAACATGAAATGTAGATTTGCAAGAAAAAGTACTTTAAAACACCGGACTTTTGTAGACTTTGTTAAACGTGCGGGTTGACTGTAAAATGTATACCCACTTTATATCATAAGTGTTTAAGAGGATGCTAAAAGGGGAAAACTGACTGCTAAGTAAAAATAGAAGTTATGTTCTTACCATAACGTTCCATGTTAGTTGTCTTCTTCTCGCCTTCTTCTTGCTGGATGGGTTCGGAGCCGACCTCGGCTCCGACTCGGCCACTCTAAAGCTCGAGAGTTGGTTCCACCGGCTCGAGGCTCCCCTTATATCCCACAATGCTAGGCGAGAGTTACCTCAGATCTCGTTTGTAAGCTAACCCCAGCTTATAACAGAAACAGTATAACTGTAAAAAACAGAATCCACCTCTAACAACAGGAAGAAGAAGGGTGACCTACATCCTGAAACAAGAAATATGCCTAATAGCATATAGCTAAGAAAGAGGTGGTAGAAAGAGAGGTCACGATCACAACTCCTCTAGGTCTGTCCAGGCCAGAGCGAAGGAGGGTGGGGCAAGAAGAAGGCGAAGAAGACAACTAACATGGAACGTTATGGTAAGAACATAACTTCTATATGTTAAGTTGTCTATCTCGCCTTCATTCTTGCTGGATGGGACCGCGTCCCTAGCACCTTGTCCCGGGTGGCCTAACTGAACAGACTCCTGAGAACAGTGGAACCAAAATTAGCTCTATGCCTAGAAGCTAAATCCAACTTATAATGGGAAATAAAGGTGTGAGGAGTAGCCCAAGTAGCCGCTGCACAAATGGTGTCAATAGGCAGTCTGTCCTGGAAGGCTAGAGAAGTAGCCAAAGCTCTGGTGGAATGGGCTTTAGGTTTATTAGGCAGTTTTTGGTGTCTAATCTCATAAACAAGGGTAATCAGAGATGTTAGCCATCTGGATAAAGATACCTTTGAAACTGGAAGTCCCTTTCTGCTTTCCCGTGATAGGAGACAAACAGCTGATCAGATTTTCTGAATAGTTTCGTCCTGTCCAAGTAGTACCTTAATTGACGATGAACATCCAGGTAGTGTAATTTTGTTCAGACCTATTTGAATACTCCGGAAAAAGACAGGAAGGTCAATGCATTGGTTTAGATTTGATGTTGAAACCACCTTAGGCAAAAAGGACTGGTTAGTTCGTAAGGAAACTCTGTCCTTATGGAACACAAGGTAAGGAGAACGACAACTGAGTGCTTGAAGTTCTGAAATTCTTCTAGCTGATGTGATAGCCACCAGAAAGAGAGTTTTCCATGATAATAACTTTAAGGAACATGAAGCTGCAGGTTCGAAAGGGGAAAGAATCAAAGAAGCAAGAACTAAATTTAGGTCCCAAGGAGAAGGAGGATTTCTTACAGGAGGTCTGAGAAGAAAAACTCCTTTCAAAAAGGCTTTGCAGAGTTTGTGGGACATTAGGGCAGATTCAGAAATACCCACATGGAAATTAGAAATAGCTGCCAATTGAACCTTAAGAGTAGATGGAGATGAACCTGCATGGAAGAGTTCAGCTAGAAAATCAAGGACTAGTTGGATGGAAGCGGTGAAAGGATCTATGTCCTTTCCTTGTGCCCAATATGAGAAGCGTTTCCACTTACTCAAATAAATCTTTCAGTGGAAGATTTATGGGAAGCTATCAAAATATCTCTAACAGAGTGAGATAATTGAGGAAGCCTGGCTACGGTTGGAAGTGGAGGAACCAAGCAGTGAGGTTCAGAGAGGGGAGGGAGCGATGAAACTGACCCGACTGATGGATCAAAAGATCTGGAACTAGGTCCAGATTCCACGGTCGCTCAAAAGAAATCGATGTAGAAAGGGGAACCACACTTGTCGAGGCCAGTAAGGAGCAATGAGGATCAATGAGGCCTTCTGAGCGATAGCTTTCTGTATTACTTGAGAAATCAGTGGGAAAGGAGGAAATGCATACAGAAGTCCCGGGGCCAAACTTGGACTAGCGTCCCTGCTGGGTTGGCCTGGTAAAGGGAATAGAGTGAAGTACTCTCTGCACTTGCTGTTTTGGGGAGTAGCAAAAGATCGCAGCAAGGCTGACCCCACTTGAGAAATATCTCTCACTACAGAGTCTTTCAGAGACCACTCGTGAGGCATGAGAATAGCTCTGCTCAACTTGTCCGCAATGTGATTGGACTTCCGGGATGTGCGTTGCTATCAGAAAACGCTGAGAAGAAATCGCCCATTGCCACAGTCTGAGTGCTTCTCGACACAGGGGGTATGATCTGGTTCCGCCTTGTTTGTTGATGTACCACACTACAGACATATTGTCTGTCTGGATTGCAATCGTTCCCAAGGGAAGAGAGTCTTGAAGGGCTTGCAACGCTAAAAGCACTGCTCTCATCTCCAGAACATTTATGTGCAAGTGGCATTCGTTTGGTTGCCATGTGCCCTGGACTGTCCTGCCCTGATAATGCCCCCCCCCACCCGATCAGGGAGGCATCTGTTGTCAGAGTAGCAACCGGAGGAGGTGGAACAAATGGTCTCCCCAACAGGAGCTGGGGGGAAGACATCCACCACATGAGATGCTTTTTGCACGCTTGCGTGATCATAATGGTGTGAGACATTGGAAGTTCCTGGTATGACCATTGAGAAAAGAGCATCCACTGAAGGATCCGCATGTGGTATCTGGCCAATGGGAGGAGAGGTATGGCCGCTGCCATGATTCCCAACACCTTTAGAACTAACCTGGCCTTGGCTCTGTTGCTGTTGAGAAGAAGTGACACCAATTTTTGAATGTCTGATATCCGTTGGTTCGTTAGTGTTGCAGACATGTTTACAGTATCTAAATTTGCGCCTATGTAGGTAATAGTACGACAAGGCGACAAAACAGACTTTTCGGAATTTATTGAGATACCCAGTTCTTGACAGACGCGAAAAGTGTAATCTCTGGCCATCAAAAGGAGATGCTTGGTGGGAGCTGTGAGGAGCCAGTCGTCCAAATATGGAAACACCTGGAATCCTTGTCGTCTCAGGTGAGAAGCTACCACTGCCATGCATTTGGTAAACACCGGGGCAGTGGTGAGACCAAAGGGCAGGGCCCTGAATTGAAAATGACTGGCTCCCAGCCAGAAGCGGAGGAATCTTCTGGAGCGCCTGTTCATTTTATGTGATAGTACGCGTCCTGAAGGTCTATAGAGCACATCCAGTTTCCTTTTCCCAACAGGGGAAGAATGGATTGCAGCGTGACCATCCGAAATCTTGTTTTCTTGACCGATCTGTTCAAGATACTGAGATCCAAAATTGGTCTCCAGTCCCCTGTTTTCTTTGGAACTAAAAAGAACCTTGAGTAGATTCCGGATCCTAGTTGGTCTGCTGGCACTGGCTGAATAGCTCTTTTGCAAGCAGTTTTGAAATTTCCAAAGCTGCTATATCCCTTTGAGCGGGTGGAACATCTGGAAGGGATTTTTGACTGACTTGGAAACGAAGAAAGGGAATAGAATAACCTTCGAAATGATGGACTGTACCCATTTGTCTTGTGTCAAGGATAGCCAGGCTTCTGGGTACAGTGACAATCTTCCCCGACTGCCTCGAAGATGGGCAGTCGGGCAACACCTCAGGGATGCTGAAAGGGCTTATCGGAAGGCGTTTCTCGATTGCCCTGGTTCTGCGGACCCCTCTGCCTCTAGGGCGGCGTCTACCATTGTTGTTCCCCCTCTGCCTCTGGCGGGAACCGACTCTGTCGTCAGGCGAAGTCCCTTGAGATTGTTTACGGAACCACATCTTTCCCCTTCTGGCCTTTGGGGTAAGGCCTAGAAGGAGTGGAAAAACAGACTCCGACGGCAGAAAGGGTCTTGCCATCCGTCTCGCACCTAGTCAGGGTTTCTTTCACTTGTGGACCAAAAGAGATGATCCATCAAAGGGAGTTTGTGAAAGACGTCTTGAAAGGTTCAAAATTGCATAGCCGCATCCAGGCGTGCACGTAAGGCTACCCCTGTTCCTGCGGCTCTGCTCGCTCCATCGGCCGCATAAGAGAGGAGACGCATGGAGGAGTTGGAAATAGAATTAAGGATAGCCAGCTGCGTGTTCATTTTTCTTGGAAACCCGCAGCTGTAGGGTCCTTAAGCATTTCACTCGCTTCTTTGATCAAGTCCCTTTGAAGACGAGTGAAATGGCACAGGTAATTCAGCGAACGCATAGTAAATGTCGCTGAGGAGAACATCCGCTTCCGTACCTATCCATGGACCTAGATTCCTTGTTAGGTGGATGGACAGGCACTGAAGGATCAGCCAGTTCCTTCTTTGTGGCGGCAGCTACCACCATAGCATCCACAGAGACTCCTTTTGATAAAAATTCCTTGTCTGCTGGAGCTGTGATGAATTTGGAGGGTCTCCTGGGAGTGGGGTCCACTGAATCAGGAGCCGTCCATGCCTTTTTAGCAACCACCTGCATGAGGGGGTCGAAGGGGGGGACACCCAGGAGGTGGAAGGACGAGAGCCAAACGCCTCAAGATACACAGATTCGTCCTCCGAAGGGTTGAGGGCTGGCCAATTTCCCCTCTGTTTAAGGATCTCCAGAATGTCTGCAAAAGAGACATCTTCAGAAGGGGAACGGGGGGAACCCTCAGAATCATCCAGATCTGTGTCGGACGTGATAGACTCAGGTGAGTCAATGTGCTTCCTCTTGCACTTCCTCTTCCGAGGGGGTTCTTCTGCGAAATCAGGAGAGGCCTCGGAAGAGGATGAAATCCCCACAGGGGGCTCCTGAGGAGTTGGCTCTCTGCGGTCCGGGATGAGGGAGTGAGTCGACCTACCCTGAGGCAGTATAGAGGGAGGGGCTGACGGAGCCGACTGTGGAGTAGAGCCAGGCTCTAACACACTCCGCATGACCTCGAAAGCACCCCTGTCAGGCAGAGCCAGAGGTCCCGCTCGAGGAGCTAAAGACCCCTCGGCACCGACAGTGATGGCTCCGAGGCCGATGTCGGAGCCGAACTCACCAGCGCCAAGCACCGAGAGGGAGAGGGGGTCGGACAAGGGTCGATGCCACTCACCCTCGGAGCCGACGAGGGAAGTCCGGCGCCGAGATTCCTCCATGGAAGAAAACGGAGCCGACGACGGGGCCGAAGACAATTGTCTCGGCTCCGAGGTGGCCACAGTCTCGGTTCCGACACGACCCGGCTCCGAGCTCAAGAGAGTCGAAGGAGGAAGGAGTTGATGGACCGGGACAGGCACCGACTGATGAGTCGGGCTCTGAAGCATCTGGGCCAGTGCCTCAGACTTGAGTAGTCGACTCACCACCCTCTGAAGGTCATGATCGGACAACCTCGATGACCTAGAGGAATGAGACCTTTGGCTCCGTTCAGACAGCAGGGGAGATCCTGGAGCCGAATGAACGGAGCCAAGAGAAGGTGACCTAGACCTCTTTCTGGTTGTCGGCTCAAGATCTTGTCGGAGCCGACACGGGTACCTCGATAACCTCGGCTCCGGCCGGAGCCGAGGGAGCCACAGAAACTGTGGACTGAGTCTTATCGGCTCCAGCCGGAGCCGATAAAGGCAAAGGTTGAACAACCTGAGGTCTCGGCTCAGAAACCAGAGCCGAAGACCTCGATGCCTTGGAGGGCTTCCCTGTTGAGACAGACAGGGAATCCTCAGGCTTCAACAAGCCTCTCAGTATGAGCTTGTTTTTTCTTTCCTGCAGGACCCTGGGGCTGAAGCCATGGCAGACAGCACAGGAGTCCTGCAGGTGCAAAGGCCCCAGACAATAGACACAAGAAGTGTGAGCGTCTGTCAGAGACATTTTCTGACAGCACGCATCACACTTCTTGAATCCGGAGACCTTTGCTTCTTTAGACATAGCCTAACTGGTGAACACAAACACACACTCAAACACACCAGTTATGCCCTGTCAAAATAACAACTGTAGTAAAATTATACTAAAAATAAGTACAATAAACAGTGGTACACTACACAAACACTCCCTAGGGAAGGGAAGGCCTAAGGCCCAAGGGAAGAACTAAAAGTTCTTTTGACAAGAAACGGGAAGAAAATAGGTTCGGGGATAGAGTTTAATGAACTACACTAATTTTTGGAATAATTAAACTAAAAAGGGGGAACAAGAGTAACTTTTTATAGAAAAAGCTAAAACTTACCAGGAACCGGTAGAATAACCAACCTCGAAGCTGTAGCGGCAAACGAGATCTGAGGTAACTCTCGCCTAGCATTGTGGGATATAAGGGGAGCCTCGAGCCGGTGGAACCAACTCTCGAGCTTTAGAGTGGCCGAGTCGGAGCCGAGGTCGGCTCCGAACCCATCCAGCAAGAATGAAGGCGAGATAGACAACTTAACATCTATTTTTGTTCTTATAGCAATTGCATAAAACATTTCATTATATAAACTGCAGATTATATACAGTAAAACAGTTTTGTGTAAAGTGTGTATTCTGAGGTGTATCTCATTTGACCACTGTCCCTGTGAAAGGGTTCTCTCTCAGTCCCCCACTTGCTGAATCCCTGGCCATTGGCCGCATCTGCAGTGAAGAAACCAGCCACAAGGAATCAAGGGCTTTAAAAAGAACATATTTTACTTGACCACTGCCCCTGTGAACGGGTTCTCTCTCAGTCCCCCACTTGCTGAATTCTTGGCCATTGGCCGCATCTGCAGTGAAGAAACCAGCCACAAGGACTCAAGGGCTTTAAAAAGAAAATAAGTTACTGTAGGTGTCTAGTTACGTTTCCCTCTTAGCCTGCTACTGTAGAAAGTACCTGGTCTAAAGCAGAAATAACTGGCTCTACCCACAGCTAGGGACAGCAGCTGCACCCCCATCTGCTGTAAATACATTTCCCAGTTAACTTTTTCTTTTTGTTATCAGTAAACCAAGATAAAGCTCTAGGTGAAAAAAGGTAACCCAGTAGATACACTGGAATTGCCCACTTGTAAAATAGAGGCAAAAAGGTACTTAAACTGCCACTTATTGTCTGCTTCAAGCTAGGTATCTACCCAGAAAGGACAAAGCTGAAATCAGGTCTATAAATTGTTTTCCCCTACTAGATTCTAATAACTCATAGCAATTTGGCTATTTAGACACTTACCCTGCAATCTTTAGCCTGGGGGAGTTCTATGATTTCAGGTCTATAGATTGTTGTTTGCAGCATTTGCTGCTCAAGTTCTCTCGCATGTGATTTTTTACAAGAACTAACTACTTCACATTACCTGTGGCCACTCCCACCCCCCTTCTTCAATATTGTCCCAGCAAAGTTTTTTTAAACCCCTGGAGCCATATTGGCTTACTCACAGCAGCTGCCAATTCCCTTCAGCTTGTGGTGTACCTCATTGTAAGTTTTTTAGCTTTATTTTTTATATTGCAGCTAAGGTCTCTACAAACTCAATTGTTCTATTGTTTTGTTACTGTCGGTATTGCTACTTTTGCAGAACTGGTCTCCTATTTATAAAAGTTGTTCATAGGTACGTACTAGGCTATCTGCCCAAGAGCCTACGTAAGCCTAGCCAACAAGGTTCCCTGGCTTATGCCACCCAAGAAAGTTATCTTCCTGGGCCACTGTCGAACAGAGACACAGAAGTGATCCCCAGGATGTATTTCCTATTTCCCATCCACTCATCAAGATTTTTCTTGAAGAGTGCTAATGAAGAACTTTGCTTGACATAGATGGGTAGCCTGTTCCAGAGAATGTGAAGTCTCTGGGACAGGAATCTGTCCCTCCAGCATGTCCTGTTTATTGTGGTGACAAGGTTTAGGTCCCTAGAGCATGTAGCTCGGAGGGATTGGGATTTCTTTAGGTGTAGCATGTCCAACAGCTCTGGGTTTGACATAGCTTTATATGTTAGGCAGAGATCACCTCGGAGTAGGCGATATGTTACGGAGTAAATCTGGAGTTTTTTGAGATGGTCAGTGTAGGGCATTTGTTTGAGGCCAGTAATCCTCTTTGTAGCTGCTGCAGATGTCTTGTGAGGTATATTCCAAAAGGGGTATTGTACTCTATAATGGGTCTAATGAGTGTTGAGTAGAGGTGAACAATTACCTCTTTTTTCCTGGATGAGAACCCTTTTATGATAAGGTATGCCACGTAGAAGGACTTCCTGACTACTGTGGCGATGTGACTATCAAAGGAGAGACTACTGTCCACCTTGGTCCCAAGGTCTCTTATCACACATTCGGTGTTAAGCAGATTGCTGCCTATGTGGTAGTTCATGGGTACAGAGTTTTTACCAAAGGGGATGACACTGCACTTTTTGGCATTGAGCTTGAGGCCATGGCTCTGAAACCAGGCATCTGTCTCAGCGAGGCCGTTCTTGTAGGATGTCCACATCATTTGGGGACTTGACTATGGCTCCTAGTTTGCAGTCATCTGCGAGCTTCATTAGCCAAAGGCCTTCTGTTTTAGCCTGTACTTCAGAAAAGTAGATCCCAAACAGGAGAGGCCCTAGGACGGAACCCTGTGGTACTCCACATGTCACTGCTTTGAGGTCAGATTTGGAGTCTGCAACTTTTACAGTGTGGGTTTTGTCAGTGAGCCAGTTGGCAACCCATCTTGTGATGTAGAGATTTATACCTAATTTAGTGAGTTTAGCTATAATTCCAAAATGGGGGATGGTGTTGAAAGCCTTGGCGAGGTCAAGATAGGCTGTGTGAACCACCTTACCCTCATCTACGGCTTTGGTGACTGCCTCAAAGAAGTCGATCAGGTTCAGGAGGCAAGATCTGCCTTTCACAAACCTAAACTGGGTGGGATCCAGAGTTTGGAGGTTACCAATGTCTTTGTTTATGAGTTCCATGATGATACGTTCCATGGCCTTGCAGATCAGGCTTGTCAGGCTAATAGGTCGATGGTTCCTGGGATGAGTGGTGGCTCCCCCTTTGTGGAGTGGGATAACTGTTGCTGTGCCCCATTCTGTGGGCACAAAGCCTGATGTGAGGCTATTATTGAACATGGTGCTTAAGTGGGGAGCCAGTTTGTTCTGAAGTTTGTGTAAAACGCAGCCTGGGATGTTGTCCAGTCCCATGGATGCTGTGTTTTTGGCTTTAGAGAGTGCAGCTTTTACCTGCGTAGTTGTGACTACAGGGACTCTGCATTCTTCTAGTATAGATATGGGCCCTTTAGGGAGTGGGTAAAGTTAGCACTGAACCTATCTGCCAGGATTTTGGCAATATCAGTTGGTTATGTAATTTTTGTACCATTGTGCTGTAACTCAGAGCAGATCTGGGTGTTGCCATCGAGATTCTTGACATAGCTATAGAATGCTTTGTGGTTGTCCTTAGAGTTAGTGGAGATTTTGTTTTCATAGCTAGCTTTGGAGGATCTTATAAGGGATATCAGCTTCTTACTGAGGCTGACCAGGGAGCTCCTCCACTCATGGGATTTTACTCTCTTTTTGCAACAGTTTCTTCCTTCTGTTGTACAGTTTGTTTATGGCAGGGGACCACCAGATTGGCTTCCTTTTTTTGGAGGACAGCGTCTTGGTTCCGTTTGGGATAGCACGATCCATGCACTCGTATAAGTGCTTATAGAGTGCATTTGTGTAGGATTCAGCAGCTGTAACTGTACTGTCCATTTGCGTGGGTGTCATGAAGTTCACCACTTCTGTCTTAAGAAGCATGAAGTTGGCTTTGGAGAACATTTTTACCATGGTTTCCTTAATGGGGGGTGGGGGCAGGATGTGGATATCAAGGGTGATTAGCTTATTGTCGGATTGGACCAACGAGGAGTTGACTTCAGGTGTGGAACACCGGTCACTCATGTTGGTAATGACTAGGTCTAGGATATTGTTGCCCCTGGTGGGGGTGTGGATAAGTTGATCCAGGCATTGGAGTTTATGAATTCCAGAAAGCGTTGAGCTAAGGAGTTGGTACACAAGTAGTTTTCCCAGTTAATGGTGGGGTAGTTGAAGTTGCCCATTATTAGGGTGTTTGGTTGAACCCTAATATTTTTCAGCACATCAAGAAAAGAGGAGTGGGAATCCTGGGGCATGGTGGGGGATCTGTAGCAAGCTACAATTTGGATTGCAGTTTTGCCCAGAGTTAGTTGCACTTTGATAACCTCGGATGCATTATGCTGAGCAACTAGCCTGGAGGTGTGGATATCCTTAATGAATATAGACACACCTCCACCTTTGGTGTTTTGGTAAAGGTTACATGGCCGAAAAGTGTGGTATAAGTTATAGCCTAGTAGTGCAGGGGTGCTCTCTGGAGCCTTGAACCAGGTCTCAGTCACTCCGTAGATATTGATGTTCTCCATTTTAAGGAGTGCCTCGAGTGAGTGCATTTTGAGATTTAAACTTCTAGCATTGAGTAGCATTACCCTCAGTTTTTGCTTGCCTGTTCCTGTTACGGTGATGAATTTGTCGTTTGAACCGTGCCTAAAAAAGGCACTATAGGGGCAGCAAGAGCCTTAGCCAGTATCCGGAATCCCAGGGGCAACAGGTGCAGGCCATCTGTGGCAAAGCATCGTGGTCTGTCTACCATGTCATCCCAAGCAGACAGATACTGGATCCCCTTAGAATGACACCAGAAGCTTAGCCAATTGTTGAAGTCAATCATTTTGTCCTTGTACATGCGATGGCAGAATGCTACTCAGGGCTAGGGTCATACCTGCCTACAAGATCGGAGAGCTCTTCCACATCTCTTTTTATGTAGTCCAGGGAGGTACATTTCAGGTCATTAACACCAACATGGACAATGACAGAGACATATTTGTACTTGTTGTGGAGTGAACTGAGTGCGTGGGTTACGTGGCGGATCCTGGCACCCAAAAGGCAGATGACAGTAACATTCTCCTTGTTTAGCCTGGTGAGTGGCACATCAGTGTGCTTGACTATAGAGTCACCTATGACTAGTGTGTTGGGTACGTTGTTTTGCCTTATTGGCTGTGGTTGATGTGTCATTTGGGTTGTGTTGGGGGATGGAGGCTGATTGTGTTTCTGCTTTGGAGGTCTCTGTTGCTTAGACTATTATTATTAAGAGCCTCCGCGAATGTTTTTGTGTTACTATGTGTGGATTTTGATGGTGTAGATATAGTGAGACTATGTGATGAGTGTGGTGTGGTGCAAATGTTTACTTTCTTCTCACGGCTGTCAAGTTCAGTCTTGGTTGGAGAGAGCTTTACCTCCAGTTTGGCTAGATAAGTGCATCTCTCACAGGTTGTAGTGTTGGGTGGTAGGAGGAGAGGGTTGTCTGTATACATGAGGCAATTTCTACATTGCCTCAGGATGCCCAGATTCATCAGATAGACAGGAGAGAACACTGGGAGCCGACCCTTGGACGTGCCTGAATAAAAAAAAATTTCCTCTAGATAAGTGAGTACAAGAGCTGTTTTTCACTAAGCAAGTGAGAAATGTAAGTACAAAAACTGTTTTCCTCTAGGTAATGAAGAAGCTTGAGTGGTATAGTAATTAATAGCTTATTTAGTGCTTACAAGTGCCGAGCACGAATAAGCAAATTTAAGTGCTAAAACTAAGAATCTGTATCTGCACTAGACAAGTTACAGGACAGAAACAAGTGCAAATGCAGGCTTTCAAATCAGAAAGTTGAGAGAGATGGAAGAGATTGCCCAAACACCCAATAACTACAATTTCTGAGCCAGAACCACTCCTTATGTGGTAGACAGGTTAGTCAGACTTCCAGTCCACCATTATATTATTAATGCACAATTCCACATTCCACCATTATCATTATTTATCAGTCCATTCTACAGTCCACGCTACAGCCAGTAAATATGCACAATTCTACAGTCCATTATCGGTAAATAGCTATAATCTCTGAAGTCAGTCATCTAAATAATAAGCACAATCTCTCTGTAATTAATGAAAATACGGTCGCTGCTAAGAAATCTGTAACTAATTCATGGTTCATCGAAAAATAAAGTATCTGCTTTTCATGGAAATAGAAAAGTACCTATATTACATTTAAAAAAGGAATAAAGCTAGTAATAATAATTAAAATAAGGAAGTAGGTATGCAAAGAGCAGTCATGAACTCCAAACTGATGATATCTTCACCGATCTTAACATTCCTCAATTATCTCAGCACATCCACAGCATCACCCTTAGAGAGAATTAAGACCCTCAATCAAGCATCATTAACACACCTGTTGTGCTATAGTATTAACTGGCAAAGCACTAAACACTAATTTCCCTGCGGCTCTCAGTTCCTTGTAAAATCTACTCAATAACACACACACACACACACACACACACACACACACACACACACACACACACACACACACACACACACACTTACACACACCACACTCTCACACGCTCTCCAGTAACACTGTAAAATAAAGGTAAAAAGCACACACCATACCCACCAATATCAGCTAATGCACATCCTTTCCTTCCCGCCAATCTCAAAAAGACCAGCGAGATCAAAAGGAAAGCGGGCGAGGTCAATGCCCTTTCCAGTCCTCCTGCCTGCTCTTGCAGTCGAGCGACCCATAATCCTGGCGTCTGTGTGCTTTAAAGTGTGCAAGATACTCCGTCTCCCCCCCCCTATAGGGGACCAGCTTGAGAAACATCTACCGACAGAACCGACGGGGACTACTTGCGCATCGTGAAATCCTTGAAATTAAAAAAAATTTTTTTTTTTCCTTTCTATTTTCTATATGAGGGGGGTTGCAGTCCGGCAGCCGATGCCACGAGCCGCCCCTGGACAGGTTACCTAGTGCTTACCACTTCCACTGATAAGCTAGAAGGCTTCCCACCAACACAGAAAGGCTTGGGGGGTTCAGAAGCTTATATACAGTCCTGGATATAGCAAACCTGTATCTGGAACACTAGTTACAGGAAAGGTAGGAAATAGGCTTAGGTTTTTTTTTTTTTTTTTTTTTTACAGAAAAGTAGCTAAAACAGTAGTAAAAAAATTTCATTTTAAAAAATGCAATTAAATTAAAAAGGACTAAAAGCAAGTGCAGAAAAAAGAAGTTATGTCTTACCATAACATTCCATCTGAGTTGTTGATCTTCCATTCATCACTGATGGATACGGTTCCGAACCCTCGGAACCGAGTCGGTCAAATACCAAGATAGCGTACACCAAACTCTTGAGCCATGCTACTACCCACAATGCCCTTCATCCCATACCTCAGATCGAGTCTGCAGAACATATAGTAGAAACATATATAAGAAACAGAAACAAAGGCAGAGGCCATCTCTGCATAAACACCCTAACACACCAAAACGACCCGAAGAGCCACCAGGAGCCTTTGGCGGGGGAAGGTGGGAGGGTGTGATGAATGGAACGTTATGGTAAGACATAACTTCTTTATCTGAAGTTGTTAATCTTCTTCCATTCCTCACTGATGGGACCAAGTCCCTAGCTACTACAGAATCTGGGTGGCCCTCATGGAAGAACATTCCAAAGAACCATAGAGCCAAAGGCAGCTCCTCTTCCCCTGGAGATCAGATCCAATTTGTAATGCTTGATAAAGGTATGGGGTTTAGCCCAGGTGGCAGCTGCACAAATATCATCCATGGAAGCCCTAGCATGAAAGGCAACAGAAGCGGCCACAGCTCTAGTGGAATGAGGTTTAATGCGGCCAGGAGCTGATTCCTCCTCCAGAGAATAAACAAAGGAGATGCAATCTCTAAGCCATTTAGACAATGTAACCTTAGACACTGCCGATCCCTTTCTAGAGCCCGCAAAGGCAACAAAAGGCTGATCTGACTTTCGAAATGACTTTGTCCTGTCCAAATAAAAATGCAACTGTCTGTGGACATCCAGGGAATGGAGACAGTATTCCCCTTTGTTGGTATAATTAGGGAAAAACAGGGGCAACTCAATGGATTGATTAATAGAGAATTCCGAAACCACCTTGGGTAAGAAAGTGGGATTGGTGCAAGGTGATACTCTGTCCTTATGGAAAATCAAATAAGGACTCAATGCATAATGCTTGCAGCTCTGATACACGTCAGGCTGAAGTAACTGCCACCAGAAACAAGGTCTTCCAGGACAGAAACTTCACATCACAGATTGCAGCCGGCTCAAAGGGGGGTAGGTTCAAAGTTTGAAGCACCCTAGACAGATTCCATGATTCCACAGGTTGCCTAATGGGAGGCCTAAAATGAAAAATCCCCTTCAAGAAGGTCTTATACAGATGAGAAGAAATAATAGGAATTCTGTCTGAACCATCATGGAAATTGGAAATGGCAGCTAGATGCACCCGAATCATGGATGCAGAAGCCCCGTTAAGGAAAAGCTCGGTCAGATATTGAAGAACAGTAGCTACTGGAACAGAAACAGGATCCAGTGACAGCTCTTGTGCCCACAAGGAAAAACGTTTCCACTTGTCTTTATAAAGTTTTCTGGTAGGTTTGTGGAAGGCCAAAATAATATTCTGTACCGGAGAAGAGAGCGATTCAAGCCTGGCTACTAACGGAAGTGGAGCAACCAAGCTGTCAGTTTGAGCGTGGCCAGATTTGGAGACGACAACCCTTGGGGGTGAGAAATGAGATCCTGATGGAAGTCTAGAATCCAAGGAGGTCGGAACAGGTGTGGCTGAAGGAAGGGGAACCAAACCTGACGAGGCCAGAATGGAGCAATGAGAATCATTCTGCTTCTCAACCGAGTAGCTTTCCTTAAGACCAAGAATATCAAGAGGATGGGAGGATAAGCGTACAGGAGACCTGTGGGCCAATCGAGAGTCAGAGCATCTCTCAGAGACTCTCCCTGCAGAGGAAAGAGGGCAAAGTAGCTGCTGCACTTCGTATTGGAGGGGGAGGCAAACCGATCGCAGCAAGGCCGGCCCTAGCGTCTGAAAATTTCCTCTGCCACTCTCGGGTTGAGGAAGCAGGATGCATCTGCTCAACCTGTCCGCAATGACGTTGGAACTCACCGGGATGTGTGTAGCAATCAGGAAATGGTTGGAAGCTATCACCCACTGCCAAATTCTCATAGCTTCGTGGCAAAGGGGGCAAGATCTGGTCCCTCCCTGCTTGTTGATGTACCAGACTACAGACATGTTGTCGGACTGGAAAGCAATCTGTCCGAGAGGAAGAAGAGGGTGGAAAGCTTGTAACACCTGTAACACCAGTAACACAGCTCTGAGCTCTAGAATGTTGATGTGTAAGTCGACTTCTAGAGGGGACCACGAGCCTTGAACAGATTTTCCCTGAAAATGGCCCCTCCCCAAACTATCCGGGAAGTGACCGTAGTCACTGTGGCGCCGGGCTGAAAAGGTTGAAAGGGGCGACAACAAAGACTTTCGTCCATTCTCATCCAACAGAGGAGATCCTGTTTGCAGAGATTGGTGATGAGGATTAGTGCATTCAAGGGATGATGATTGTGTATCCATTGAGTTTGAAGAAGCCACTGTAACAGGCGCATATGAAGCCTGGTCAACGGAACCCAGAGCCTGCAGAACTTCCCTTGCAGACACTTTCCTGTGGTCGAGTATCACTTGCACTTGTGTTCTCAGTCTTAAGAGCCTGTGATGAGGAAGAGATATTAGGCCGAGCTGAGTGTTGAACATAGCCCCTATGAATTCCAGTTGTTGTGAGGGCTGAAGGTTTGATTTTTCCCATTTGATAGTAATACCCAGAGACTCCGCCAGAGACAGAGTGTGGCGAAGTGCCCTGGTCAGTAGACGCTCAGTGGGGGCAGAGAGGAGCCAATCGTCCAGATAAGGAGACACCTGGAATCTGTGCAGTCTCAAGTGAGCTGTCACCACTGCAAGACATTTCGGGAACACTCTGGGGACCGTCGAGAGACCGAAAGGCAGGGCTCTAAATTGAAAATGATTGGCTCCCAACCGGAAGCGTAAAAGTCTCCTGGAGCATTTGTCCATTTTGATGTGGTAATACGCATCCCAGAGATCTAGAGAGCACATCCACACACCCTCCCGAAGGCATGGAAGGATGGATTGAATAGTGACCATGCGGAACTTGGTCTGTATAACTGACTCGTTCAAACGACTGAGATCCAGGATGGGCCTCCAGTCCCCCGTCTTTTTTGGCACCAAAAAGAGTCTGGAGTAGAACCCTAATCCGCATTGATCTGGGGGGACCTTTTGGATGACTCACTTTAGAAGAAGCTTCTTGATTTCGGAAGCTGCCTCCTCCCTTTTTCTGGGTGGTACGTCGGGAAGGGAGAATTGAGGTCTTGGAAAGGATTTGAGGGGAATGTGATACCCTCTGGTGATAATTCTCTGCACCCACTGATCATTGGTAATGGAGGACCAGGCTGCTTGGTGCAGAGAGAAATGTGCCCCGACTGCTTCAAGAGAAAAGCAATCGGGCAACGCTTCAGGAGCACTGATGGGGCCTACCGGAGAAAAAATCTCTGGAGTCCTGATTCCGGTAACCCCCTCTGCCCCTAAAAGGGCGTCTTCCACAGTCAAACCCCCCTCTGCCTCTGGAGTCCTCACCACGTGCATCATGAAAGAAGCCTTGCGACTTCTTGTGCCACAACTTTCCACTCCTCTGGTTGCTGGAGAAGGAACGCTTAGGTTTGGAGAAGGGCAGGCCCATGGCAGACAAGGTCTTTCCATCCTGCTCGCACCTGGCCAAAGTATCCCTGATCTTAGAACCAAAGAGCAGAGAGGGCTCAATAGGGGCATTCAAAAAGGAAGACTTGAAGGAATCCGGTAGGTCAGAAATGTGTATCCAGGCATGATGTCGGACAACCAAGCCAGCACCTGCTGCTCTAGCTGCTCCTTCGGTTGCGTGGGAGAGCAACCTCATGGAGGAATTCGAAATCACTTCAAGGGTGGCAAGTTGGGAAGCCACTTTGTCATGTGCTCCATCTGACACGTGACCCGCGGGGCTACCAGAGAGTTTGGAAATAAGGTCTCTCTGGAGTCTCGTAAAGTGTGCCAAGAAATTCAGAGAACGCACCGCAAAGGTTGCTGCAGCAAAAACTCGTTTCCCTAACCTGTCCACCGCCCGAGACTCCCTGTTGGGCAGATGAACAGCAGGACTCTCTTCTGCCAAGCCCTTCTTTGTGGCCGCCGCCACCACCACAGTGTCTACTGGCAAGCTTTTCGACCAATGGGGTTGATCCTCTGGAGGAGAAAGTACTTTGTCTGATCTCCTAGGGATAGCTTCTACTGAATCCGGACTTTTCCACGCTCGCTGCACGATGAATTTGACCAACTTATCTGCAGGAGGGGTCACGCAGGATGTAGTGGGCTGGGAATGGAAAGCTTGTAGGAATACGGATTTCTCTGGGGAAGGTGTGGAAGACTTCCAGTCACTCTGCTGACTCAAAATCTTCAAGATGTCCCCAAAGGAAACATAGTCAGGGGGTGATCTAAGGGAACCTTCCCCATCATCGTAATCCATATCCTCAGTAAGGGACTCTTCAGGTGAGTCCATGTGTTTTGTTTTGCACACCCTCTTCCGAGGGGGCTCTTCGGTGGTAATGTCTGAAGAGGCCTCGGAAAGGGGGGTGCTTTGGATTAGTGGTCCCCTGCTAAGGGCTGGCGATGGCTGAGTTAGGGGGGGAACCAAAGGCGGAGCTGAGGGAGGAGGATTGCTAGCCGCCAGCGCCCTTTCCATAATCCGGAAGGCAGGCCCACCCAAAGAAGGATGGGAGCCCGAAACCGAAGAGGACTGAATCCGAATTGGGGTCACACCCCGCTCCAAATGGCCCACCTCCAAGACTGGAGTTTAAGAGGGGTTCGGTGCAGATATAACTCTCGGATCCGAGACGGGAACCGAAAAGGTGGTCGGTGTCAGAGCCAGAACAGAATGTTCCACCCCCGAAGCAAGGGGTTGAGTAAGGTGGGCTGTCGTCGGAACTGACACCCACCAGGGCTTAGATGCTTCAGGCATCATAGTAGCCGGTGCCAAAGGAAGGGGTCCCGTTGAAAGCAATGGGCAAGGGGGCCTTGGAACCGAAAGATCACCATTAGGAGAATACGAAGGAGTCAAAGGAGGAAAAATCCCAACACCCAGAGTGGAACAGGGTCTGGAAATTCCACTTGCAGTCAATACCTGATCCACGAGACGAACAATGTCTATTTCGGACACGCTCCTGGCAGACCTAACCGATATCCCGGAAGGAGATTCAGGCCAGTCCAGAAAGAGACTGCAGGTTTGCCTGGCAAATGGATCCACAGAAGACAAATACCTGGTCCATGGTAAAGAACTCAACGGAGCAGAGGATTCTGATTTGCATTGCGTAAATGGTAAGGTCGGCACCGAGAGGGAACTCGGAGCCGAAGTCACAATCAGGGTAGTAGTCAAAATCGGATCAGAGGTCATCGGAGCCGGTGCCTGTAAAGGCGAGGTTGGTGCCAAAGTGTCCAGAACCAGACTGGTCGGAACCAAAGTAATCAGTGGTTCAGTAGTCGTCGGTGCCAAGCCGGAACTGACAAGTCAGACTTCCCAGAAACTGCGCTCGTTGCCGAAATCGGTGGCACCGAGGCAGCGAGCTGATGTTCAGAGGAAGATCTACATGCCTTAGATCAATGATTTTTTCCCCTGTCACTGGCCGGTGAAGAGGGGTCTGAGCGGGGACGCTTCTTATCCTTGATTGGAGGGGTTGAGACCTCCGCAGAAATAGCCTCCGAGAAAGGAGAGGAAAGCAATCCTTTCAAAATCAACTTGTTGCGCTGTTCCTTCAATGTCCGTTGACTAAAACTCGCACAAATATCACATGGGGGAGTCGCAGAAAGGTGCAAAACGCCCAAACAATAAACGCATTTAAAATGCAAGTCACTGTTCGGTAATTTACCACTGCACAATGTGCAGTGTTTAAAACCTGAAATACCCTTTTTCTCAGACATACTAGCACTCACTCAGACAGAGAAGAGAAGGAGAAAAAGGCCAGACTACCAGCAATGGTATGAAGAGGTACCACGAGGGTGGTAAAAAGTAAAGAAAAAGCAAGAAAATATCAACAATGGTAAGAAAAGGAATACCTGTGGATAGAGCTAGACTATAAGAAAGACACTAGTAGAGAAATTATTGGAGAAATACACAGTTTAATTAAGTCAAGACTACTTAGCTGGAGAGCTTGGTAAAAAAGCTGCTATATGGCTGCGTGGCAAACGAGATCTGGGGTATGGGAAGAAGGGCATTGTGGGTAGTAGTGTGGCTTGAGAGTTTGGTGTACGCTAGCTTGGTATTTGGCCGACTCAGTTCCGAGGGTTCAGAACCGTACCCATCAGTGAGGAATGGAAGAAGATTAACAACTTCAGATGAGTTTATTAGGTAGAATGTGGTAAAGAGATGGGACTGAGGAAGTGTCCCAGATCAAATCTATAGTGGGGCGGGCAACTGCAAAAGCCACCAAATTTAAACTACAAGCTAAAAATAGGTAGGGTGGATGGGACAAAACAGTTTCAACAGAGATCTAAGCAACAATTAACAGTACAAACTCTAAAACCAAAAAAATATACTCATCTCTGTATATTTGCAGATAGATTGGAAAGCAGTCTCTCAGAACAGGGAGACAACAGTTTCAACAGAGATCTAAGCAACAATTAACAGTACAAACTCTAAAACAAAAAAATACTCATCTCTGTATATTTGCAGATAGATTGGAAAGCAGTCCCTCAGAACAGGGAGACAACAGTTTCAACAGGGAGACAACAGTTTCAACAGAGATCTAAGAAACAATTTACAGTACAAATTCTAAAACCAAAAAAAATACTCAGCTCTGTATATTTGCAGATAGATTGGAAGGCAGTCTCTCAGAACACAGGTTCCAACAATGAAATGCAGGCTGTTCCAAAATGTTAAAATGTATCATTTTCCAGTCTGACTTGGTGCTTAGTGTGCTTACTGCTTAGTGTGTTTAGTGCTACTAGCACTTACAGATGCTATAGTATCAAATTGGGTTGCTACGCCTCATCACTTTTGTTTAGTACATACTTTTTAGTTAAAATAGATGCTAAGAGTGAGACTGAGTGTTCTGTGATTCAGTTTGAAGGAAAGCAATAAGTTAAATACAGAACACCATATTACGGCTAAATGTCCTGTTTTGCTGCCAAGTCAGAGCGATCCTTACTTACTTTAACTGCTGTATCATGAGAAATATTATAGCAATGTAGATATGTAAATGTCTGCAGTGCGATATTTAAGCACTGTTATATACAATTGTTGTGATAGTTTACTACTGCAATATCTGTGACAGAACTGTCTCTTTAAATTCATGGGCTACCTAAATTATCTGGTATATCTCAAAAAGTAAGGTGTTTTTTTATGTCAAGAGCTTCATATGCGAATGCATAACAGCTGCATCAGCCTTTTTTACTAAACATTTTGTAGCTGTGTAAATAGTGTAACGTGCTGCTACTCTTAAACCCAATACCCTTCCTGCCTGGGTGATAATTTATTATTTGTTACTTTTTACAGCACTTCTCTCTCATTCCCCTTTCAGAGACCTTAACGTAATAATTGTTTTTGTCTCAATCTTTTCATTTAGTGACCACTGTCCCTGCGAACGGGTTCTCTCTCAGTCCCCCACTTGGTGAATCCCTGGCTATTGGCCGCATCTGCAGTGAAGAAACCAGCCACAAGGACTCAAGGGCTTTAAAAAGAAAATAAGTTACTGTAGGTGTCTAGCTACGTTTCCCTCTTAGCCTGCTACTTTAGAAAGTACCTGGTCTAAAGCAGAAATAACTGGCTCTACCCACGGCTAGGGACAGCAGCTGCACCCCCATCTGCTGTAAATACATTTCCCAGTTAACTTTTTCTTTATGTTATCAGTAAACCAAGATAAAGCTCTAGGCAAAAAGAGGTAACCCAGTAGATACACTGGAATTGCCCACTTGGCAAAAAGGTACTTAAACTGCCACTTTTTGTCTGCTTCAAACCAGGTATCTATCCAGAAAGGACATAGCTGAAATCAGGTCTATAGACTATTTTTCCCTACTAGATTCTAATAACTCTTTTAACAATTTGGCTATTTAGACACTTATTCCGCAATCTTTAGCCTGGGGGAGTTGTAGCCCACTCCGTTCGCTACGCTCACTCCGCTCCTCTTCCTTCCCACTATTCCCACCCACCCCCAATACCTCTACATTTATTCTTAGCCTTAACCCCACCCTTAATTGCCAGCAATTAGGCTACACCACTACTCATCCCCTCCCCCTACATGGCTACACCACTACTCACCCCCTCCCCCTACATCCAACATAATCATGCTACTACCTAATATAGTAACAATCCTAACTTGCACACTTCTAGCTCACATTACATCTTACCAAGGCTCCACAGTCACATGCCCCAACAACTTCCACTGTACTCTCTCAACACCCTCCCTCAAACATTTACACTAGAACTACACAACCCCTGCCACCAAAACCATCCTCCCAATACACACACTCCATTACCAAAGACCTAACGCACTCAAAAATAAAATATCCCTAAGATACCATAAGCAATTTACTATGCATATAAAATACATCCTAAACACCCTCTATAAACTAGCCCTCGCTGGAGACATCCATCCAAACCCTGGTCCTCCCAAATCCAACCCAACCACACACATTAGTCCAAGCAACCCCCCCCCCAACTCAACTCACAGCCAAAAAGAAAACAACAAACCTACTTATAATGTCCCTAGACATCAGAAGCATATGCAATAAAATCCAAGACCTACACACCAGCATAAGCATATATTCCCCAGATATTCTCTTCCTAACTGAAACCTGGCTCAAACCTCACATCAAAAGTGAGGAAATACTTCCACCTGAATACATCTTTCGCATAGACAGATTGTCCAAAAAAGAGGTGGTGTAGCACTGATATTTAAACACCACCTCAATATTCAACTCCTGAACTCATCTGCCCCTCACCACAATAATGAAGAAATCCTTTATGCCAATCTCAAACTAAACCCAAACAAAACAATCAATATTATAGAATGCTATTTCCCACCAGGGCAAAATATTACACCCCTAGAAAATCTCCTGAGCTGGGCTACTCTAACTCTACCCCAAGAAACCATCATTCTCGGTGACTTTAACATCAGCTGGCTATCCTGTAATAACAGTCTCCCAACCATTTACCTTAATCTCCATGGGTTCACTCAACTCATTCAATCCCCTACCCAAATCAACAAAAACCCTAACAATCATACCTTACTTGGCTGGATCCTAGTCAACAAAGCCCCTCACTCTTACCTAGCAGACGGCTTACCTGACAGTCTTAGTGACCACTCCCCCACTTTCCTAATTTGGCACCACAAAAACAGCTTGAAGCCCATTATCCACAGGCAAATATGGAACAAGTCCAACTTCAGCCCCAGCTCCTTTATCTCCTCCCAGCAAAAAATTAACTGGTCACCACTAAGATACTTCAACCTAGATGAGGCTGTCCACTTCTTCAACAGTACTTCCTCTCCATCCTAAACACCCATGCTCCTGTAAGAAATGCCAAAGTCAGATCCAGGCGTGCCCATGGTTACAAAAGACCACCAGAACCCTAATGAAATCCAGAGATAAGGTCTGGGAGCACTGGCGACTAACAAAAAATAACTCAGGTAGGCAATCATTCCTTGAACTGCGCAATAAAGCCAAAAAAACATATAAAATTAGACAAATCCCTCTACTATAAATCCACCATAAACTCTACCAACCACAACCCTAAGCAGTTCTGGTCCACTATTAACACTATCCTCCACCCAGGGATGGTTGATACCCCCCAGCCATCCATTCCCCCCTCCTCCAGCAGTATTGCTGAATCCTTCAACAAACACTTCACTGAAACTATAACATCTCTAAACAAACAACACTTCTCTACAACAGCCCCCCCCCAACTCCTAACCATAAACCCCCACTCCTCTTTTCTTCTTCACCTCAGTATCTACCTCCAACATAAAAAGACCATTGTCAAAACTTAAATCCACCAAACTCGCAGCTGACAACCTTCCCTCGGAATACTTGAAAATTGCAGCTGATACACTAGCCTACCCAATTTTAATTCTAATCAACCATTCCATAGCAGAAGGCTATGTTCCCTCGATATGGAAAATATCCCACATCATTCCCCTCCACAAAGGCACCTCCCTCCACCGACCTCTCCAATTACCATCCCATTGCTATCCTCTCCCCTCTCTCCAAGATACTTGTAAAATGTATCAACACCCAGGTCTCCAGCTACCTCCTAGCTAATAATCTCCTCTCCAAAACCCAACATGGTTTCAGGCCATATCACAACACTACCGCCTCTCTGCTCTCCTTCACCAACACTATATTTCATCACAAAAACAATAGCCTCTTCTCTACTGCCATATTTCTAGATCTCTCAAAGGCCTTTGACATGGTATCTCATCAGCTACTACTCTACTTTCCCCAACTTCTTCTTCTTCTCACAATCAGCCTGCAACTGGCTCCACAGCTATGTACACAAGACACCAGCAATCCATAATCTGGGACAATAACATATCACCTCGCCTCCCAGTTACTCTCAGAGTTCCCCAAAGGCCTATCCTTGGCCCCTCTGCTATTCTCACTTTTCACTAACAACCTACATACTGCCACCACACAAGCATCTCTTATACAGTACGCAGATTACTTTACTCTCATCTGCTCTGCCCCCACTCTACCAGAACTACAACAAATCACACAGGAATCATTCTCTTCTATAGAAAGCTGGCTATTCAATGCTCAGCTCCTACTCAACCCAAGTAAGACAAAACGTCTCCTGTTTCAACCTTCCAAAGCCAACCAAAACACCTCCCACTTCAACATTCTTGCCAAAGAAATACCATCATCTCTCCATCAGAACACACAAAATTACCCGGTGTGGAAATAGACAACAAACGTAGATTTGACACCCACATATCTCTCACAATAAAAAAGTTCACAAGAAAACTTGGTGCATTATATTGAAGCCACCAGTTCCTAACCAAGGCGGCTATAATCTCCATAGCCAATTCCCAGCTAATCTCCACTCTACTCTATGCATCCCCCATACTTACCAACCTTAAACAGACAGACCTACACAAGCTGTATGCTTGTTACAACAAAATTGCTAAATTTGCCACTGGAACCTCCTACTGCAGCCATCATTGTATCTCCCTTAAAGAACTAAACTGACTAGAACTCCCACAACTCCTTCACTTTAATCAACTCACCCTCGCTCATAAACCTATTAACCACCCCCTTAACATTCCTTCCCTTCAAACCCTTCTCCAACCCTCTGCAGGTTCAAGTAATTAATCTTCAGAATTCGGAATATTCTTTATTTGGGGAAATGCAACATTTAAAGGTACAATAGCAAGCAGTTCAGTGAAAAAATAAGTTTGAAATTATGGGAAGCAAATAAGAGGCAACAAACTCCCTAGCAGCCTTAATACTTTAGTTAATAGAACAGTGTACAGTTTAGCTTTATTTAAAGACAGCCAATGCACCTTTTCTTATGCTAAACGTTAATGTTTTTTTGAAAGCATACAAGCTGTTAATCATATCTGGGAGGAAAAGAAAAATAAGGAAATAACAGACAGCAATCAGTGTAAGTGGGAGTACAGGCTGTAGCATGTACTTTAGCAAGGGTAATATTCATTTTAGTTTAGACAATGCCTATAGGTGCAGCTGTCAGTTTGGGGCAACTGTTCCATCCTGGAGGGCTAAACTTCATGTTTTGAAGATGTACATAGTTATGTGTGTTTGTTCCAAGTTAATAGAGGATGGGGGTGTTTTGTACTTACTTTTTTGTTTTTGTTGAGGGCTTTCATTAAAACAAAGTCTTGAAAAATGTGACATAGGTTCAAATGGAGATGAGAAGAAGCAATGCTGCAGTAAACACATTTAGAAAGAAATGAGCACATGAATTTGACAAAGTGAGGATTTCAGAAGGATATTCAGCAGAATACCAGGGACAAAAGAAAAAGGGAGTAGTTATACTAATTGCAGGAGGGGCTCCAATAGTGATAGATGAGGAAAAAATAAAGAAAATGGAAGATTTGTTGTAGTAAGGACTATTGACAAGGGAGGAGGATTACAATGGCAAAAGTACTGTCCAAGGCCACGAATACAGGTTCTATGGGACCTGAGAATATCCCTGGCTGTATTCGACATGAACTACAGAGTGAACTGGCACCTCACCTGTGTGCCATGTTCAATCACAGACTCACCTCAGGCTTTGTCCCTACAAAATGGCACACTGCTACAGAAATCCCTCTTCACAAAGGAGGAGTGGCTACAGACCCCGGGAATTATCGCCCGATTAACCTGATGAGTCTGATATGCAAAGCTATAGAACGTATCATCATGGACCTAATAAACAAGAATAGAGGGAATCTCCAAACTCTGGATCCTACACAGTTTGGTTTTGTGAAGTGTAGATCATGCCTGCTCAACTTAGTCGACTTCTTTGAGTCAGTCACCAGAACTGTGGATGAAGGCAAGGTGGTTCATACAGCCTACCTTGATCTGGCCAAGGCCTTTGATATCATTACCCACTCAGGAATCATAGAAAAACTCACTAAGCTAGAGCTCAACCCCTACATCACTAGCTGAGTTGCAAACTGGCTCACAGATAGAACCCACAGTGTAAAAGTAGCGGACTCCAAGTCAGACTGCTGATCAGTCACTAGTGGAGTCCCACAGGGTTCAGTCCTGGGTACTCTCCTGTTTGGTATCTACTTCTCTGAAGTCCAGGCCAAAACAAAGGGACTCTGGCTGACAAAGTTCGCAGATGATTGCAAGTTGGGAGCTATTATTAACTCCCCAAGTAATGTTGACATCCTACACAAAGGCCTCAAATACACCAACGACTGGTGTCAGAACCATGGCCTTAAGCTCAATGCCAAAAAATGTGTAGTCATCTCCTTTGGGAAAAACCCGGTTCCCTTGAATTACCACACTGATGATAGTCCACTGAACACAGAAGGCGTTACAAGAGATCTGGGAACACAGGTTGACAGCAACCTCTCTTTTGACCCCCATGTTGCCACTGTGGTTAGAAAGTCCTTCTATGTGGCACATCTCATTACTAAGAATTTTGCATCCAGGAAGAAAGAGGTCATTGTCTCCCTCTACTCTTCCCTCAGGCCAATCATCGAGTACAATGTCCCATTTGGCATGTACCTCACTAGACATCTGCAACAACTGGAGAGGCCACAAAAGTACCTCACAAAGAGGATCCTAGGCCTTAAATACTTGTCCTATATGGACAGGCTCGTAAAACTCCAACTATTCTCTGTCTCATATCGCCTACTTAGACGTGATCTCTGCTTGACTTATAAAAACCATGTCTGACCAAGCTCTGCTAGAAATGCTACATCTAAAGAAATCCCAATCCCTCTGCACCACACACTCTGGAGACCTTAACCTCATTACCACAATCAACAGAACATGCTGGAGGGACAGGTTCATAACCCAGAGACTACCCATGCTATGGAATTAGACTTCACATACATGTCAAGCTGAGCACCTTACTGTCCCTCTTTAAGAGGAATCTTGATGAGTGGATGGGAAATAGAAAATTCACCCCAGGAATCACTCCTGTGGCTCTACTCAACAGAGGCACTAGGAACTAAGGTCGGGTGGCACAATGCCAGGGTAATCCTATAGGCTAGGCTTGTAAAGGCTCCAGGGCCATTAGCCTAGTACACACCTATGAATCTATGAACCTATGTATTTATATTCAAATGTAAACTGCTATTTTGAAGCTTAAGAACATTTTTGGAAAAATAATCAGCTTTCAGCAGGGAATATTATTTACAGGTTGGGACTAGACTTTGATTAACAATAGAGAGGATGTATCGTGGGACCTAGAAGGGACAATATAACAAAAGAGGGTAGATTTCTGAAGAAATTTATGAAAATATTTCATTTGAAGGATGTGAATTCAGTAGTAGTTACTTGAAGAAAATGTACATATTATTCCCGAGGTACAATAACTGGGCTAGACTAGACAGACATTATATTTCACAGGAACATATTAATTGAAAACTTTGACACACATCCAGTAACCATTTCTTATCATTCACCAATGCAAACCAAGACAAATATAGAGTAATGAAGTAAAAGTAAGACACTGGCATTTTTCCACCTACCTGTTAAAAACAAAGGAATTTAAGGAAAAGATAGTGGAAATTATTTGAGGGTTATTAGGGAAAGACAGAAATATCTTCAGAAGTTATAGCTAGTGACTAGGATACAATGGAAATGGAGATTAAAAATGGGATTGAAATAGAGAAAGAGATGTGGTTGAGAATTAATAGAAATTATTTAGAGGAGCTGATAAAAGTTAAAGTATTTCAGAAAATGGGGAATCTCACAGAATAAGAAGAGAAGCAAATGCAGAGTGCTAAGACAAATTAAGGTAGCATCTGAATAATATGCATGAGTTTGACTGCAGTTAAACAACTATTTTTGATAACTCTAGAACACAAAAACTTTTAGCACAATGACTTAAGCAACAGAACATTGAAGGGGTTGTCAGCAAACTTAGGGAAACTATAACAAGAAAAATAACCAGAGACCCTGTAGAGGTTTTAGAGATATTCCAGAAATTTTATAAAAAATTTACATAAAGCATATAAATGTGGAACTCAAGAAAGAGTACAAATGGAAACATTCATGCAAGACTTAATTATGCCAAGGTTAGAGGTAGACGAGGCTCAACTAACAGTTAAGATAGGAGGTGATGCACAATCTTCATGAAAGTCTCCAGGAACAGATGGTATTCCAGTTGAAGCCTGGAAATTAGGAGGTGAAAAAAGTGGTAAAAATCTGGAAAATTTTGTTTAACAATATTTTAAAAGGAGGTGTAGCATCACCATCTTGGAAGAAAGCTGCAGTGGCTATGTTACTTGCAAATGGTGAAGACCCTTCAGACTCAGATTCGTATAGACTCATTTAAATTTTAAACCATGATTATAAAGTATTTATGTCTATACTAGCTAAAAGAAAGGTAAAGGTGTTGTCAAAATTGACAGATATGGATTAATGTGGTTTTGTGGAGGTTGGCAAACTTTTGATAACACTGATAGAACAATGATGGTTCAGAGGAAAGCAGAATGTAAGAAAATACCTATGTTGTTGGTGGGTCTGGATGCAGAGAAAGCATTTGACAGAGTAAGCTGGGATTTTAGGAGTAGGGCATTGGAAGCATTTGCATTCCCTAATAGAATAAGGTTAATTAAAAGGATATATGAAGGATCAGAGGTAAGAATTAGAGTTGGAGGGTTCCTCTCAGATAAGCTGTGTTTGAACAAAGGAAACAGGCAAGAATGTCCTCTTACCCCCTTTGTTATTTGCTTTAGATTTAGAGCCACTGGCAAAAAAAATAAGGGACTCAGAAATACAAGGCTAATTGGTATGGTAATTTTAAAAAGTTGGCTTTATTTGCATATGCTATTATTTTCTACCTGATTAATCCAGAAAAGGCCATCTCACTGTTGTGGAACATTTTGAGACAGTTTCAAATCTTTTATCTTCATTAATTTTATATCCTGAAAACAAACATGGTCCTAAATTATGTACACACATGAACTGGTTCAGCAATACCCATATTATGGGGATATTATAAGATGAAGTATTTAGGAGTTTGGATTAAAAAGCCTTCAGTTATGGCAGTTAAGCATATGGAGGAAGAGACTAAACAAAAGATAATACAAAAATTGAGAAACTGGAAGCTCTTATTTGAAGGGATATTTTAGTGCTATATAGTTAAGTCACATATACATAACACAAGCAGAAGGTTATAATTCAGAGTAGAAAAGGATGACAATAAAGCATGGGGAAGTTCAAGAAATAGAGTGGCATTTTGTATGCAGATCCTTAAGGGGAACAATAACAACCGTACAGAATTTTATATTCGTAAAGTAGCAGAACATAATCTAAGAACTAAGCCAATATGAGAATGGAGAAAGGAGATTTTGCCAGTAGGGATGACTGCAAGTAGGGATACAGAAAATATGTAAGAGGGGGCTGTAATTTACTGGAGACACCTGGCAAAGGAAGCAAGACATTGGGAGCAGATTAATCAAGCATGGAATGGTAATGGGAGTGGGATGAGGCCAAGAAGACATTTGGATCGCAGTCTAGAGACTGCCTTCACTACCAGGGCTAGATCTCAGAGTACAAGCAGAAAGAAAGGGACAGATGAATTTTAAGTGAGAGACCTGTTCTTATAGAGTTTTAGCTGAATCTAGGTCAGAGGCAGCTGTTAAAGATGGGATAATTAGTAAGGTATTTAAAATATTACATGATAACTATAACAATCAATCAGAGGAGGTTAGAAAAGATTGGGAAAAGAGACAAGTTTAGGATTTTTGCTTGGAAGTGTTTGCATAGTTTTTAACTAAGCTTTTAACTAAAGGTGTTGTTTATTTTGCCCTGTGCCAGAGCTGCTGTGGATTCTATGTAGGCAAAACTGAGCTCATGTTAAAAGAGAGAATATATGAACACCTTTATGAGATTAGGAAGAAAATTAACAAAGACACCTTATCAAAACATATTATCAACTGTCCAGGTCATGAGTTTAAATTTATTGTGCTAGAACAATTAATGTGAACCCAAGGGAGAGCCATGGGTGTCTGCTATTAGAAAAGAAAGAGCTGTACTGGCAGTTACTGCTTTATAAAGGCAGTACTCCAGAGCTCAATGAAGTTTCATCTATCACCGGTTTATCATCATACAGGGCATTGTCAGACCCCACTCTGATGGACCTCCTGTATATCCACAAAACAAACAATACAAGAATTACCCATTCTAAAGACTTAAACCTTGCCTGTGACATAAATAGGACCTTGGACAACTGGAGAGAAACCAGAAATTCATCCCTGGTTTGGCATCTATGTCTCTGGTGCAAACAGGTAACCTGTAAATGATTAATCTCCCATGCCCATGCTTACACTTATCAAATGCATCAGAACTCAATAGAGATTTGGGAAGCATGGCTAGGCTTAAAAAAGGCTATTGTGGTCATTAGCCTATTAAACACCTATGGACCTATTAAAACTAAAAGCTTACAGGCAATTAAACTATAATTTAAGAAAGGGTTTTACTATTTTTTCATTACATGATTTTATGTTTGAATTTTGAATTCTTATTTAGTTTGGTTTTAACATAATATTACAGTGTCACTTTAAGAAATGAACTTCAGGAAGTCATGTGATTGCTCCCTAGCTTTTAAATTTCCTGCATTTGTTACCTTACAACATCTGATGAAGACTTTTTTTAAAATTCAAGATGAAAGTGTTTATTTGTATTATAAAATAAACAGCGGTGTATGTTTGCAGTGACCTATGTGCATCCGTGTATAATTTTATTCATATATTTTAAAAAATTCCTACAGAGTACTCTATCAGAAATACTGGGTGAGCAAATGGCTGTAAGTAAAGAAAAAAGAAGTTATGTCATACCATAACGTTCCATCTGTGTTGTAGATCTTTGTTCATTCATTACAAACAGGAGCTCGGTTCTGTCCTCGGAACCGATACGGCCGTTGCCAAGCTCGCGCCAGGCAAAAACTCTCAGCTAAGACCTACCCATAATGCCCCTCTCCTAGTTACTCTAGATCGAGTTTGCTCGCCCTTAGATAACAGATGTAGTAAAAGAAAAAACAGTACGAGGCTCTGTCTGAGCAAATACCCTAACCAGGAGTTCCTAAAGTCCACCAGGAGTTCAGGCAGGGGGAAGAAGGACGGAAGTAATGATTGAACAAAGATCTACAACACAGATGGAACATTATGGTAAGACATAAGTTCTTTATCTGATGTTGTAAATTTTTGTTCATTCATTACAATAGGACCAAGTCCCCAGCTACTTGAGTCTTGGGTGGCCCTAAGGAAGGATATTCCTGAGCACCATAGAACCAAAAGATGCTTGTCCCCTGGAGGCCAAATCCAATTTGTAATGAGATATAAAGGTATGAGGTCTTGCCCAAGTGGCTGCTGTACAGATATCATCCACAGAGGCTCTGGAATGAAATGCTACAGAAGTAGCCATAGATCTGGTAGAATGAGCCTTTATTCTGGAAGGTAAGGATAGCTTATTCTGTTGGTAGATAAAGGTAATGGTGTTTCTAAGCCAGGAGGATAAAGTCACTTTGGAAACAGGTTTACCCAATTTGGGTCCTGCAAAGGAATAACGACAACACTGCCAATGCACATTAAGGGTGTGCAAAAGGTACTCCCCTCTGTTAGAATGCTGAGGGAAGAAAACAGGCAGGTCAATAGATTGGTTAATGGA
The DNA here is from genome assembly GCF_019279795.1 of Protopterus annectens. NCBI lineage: Eukaryota > Metazoa > Chordata > Ceratodontiformes > Protopteridae > Protopterus > Protopterus annectens. The sequence goes on from NC_056739.1 coordinate 1,182,340,815, forward strand.
AAAGCCAGAAATGACCTTGGGCAAGAAAGAAGGGTCAGTACAAAGGGACACCCTATCCATGTAGAAGATCAAGTAAGGACTCTTGACACTCAAGGCCTGCAGCTCAGATACTTTTCTCGCTGAGGTAAGTGCTACTAGAAGTAAGGTTTTCCATGACAAAAATTTCAAAATCACATGAATCAAAGGGGTCAAAGGGAGAACCTGTGAGAGACTGAAGTACCAAAGTCAAGTCCCAGGGTTCTATGGGAGGCTTGACCGGAGGTTTAACATATAATACTCCTTTCAAAAAGGTCTTGCATAGGCGATGTGACATAATTGAAGAACCATCAAGACCATTATGAAAACTGGCGATACATGCTAAATGTACAGTGATCGTCGAAGCTGAGGCTCCTGCATGTAAAAGAGTAGTCCGGTATTGTAGGATCTTTTGAATAGGCATAGAGAAAGGGTCTAAGTTCTGATCTGTGGCCCAAACAGAGAACCTAGTCCATTTACTAGAATAAACTTTCCTAGTGGAAGGTTTGTGTGAAACCAGAAGAATTTCACGAACAGGAGATGGGATGTCAGGCAGCCTGGCAATCACTAGAAGTGGAGGAACCAAGCTGTGAGCTTGAGATTGTGCAGGTTCGGATGAATCAGTCCCTGAGGATGAGATAACAGGTCTTGGGAATGATCCAGGATCCATGGGCTGTGAATCAGAGCAGGCCACAGAAATGGGAACCAGACTTGACAGGGCCAGTAGGGCGCAGTGAGGATTATTTTGCTTCTCAACCTCTGAGCCTTCTGGAGAAATTTTGGAATGAGGGGAAATGAGGGAAAGGCATACAGAAGACCCGGTGGCCAATCGTGTATTAGAGCATCCCTCAGTGGTTCCCCCTGAGGTGGGGATCAGGGCAGAGTAGTTTCTGCATTTGTAGTTTAGGGGGGAAGCAAATAGGTCACAGCAAGGCTTGCCTCGCTGTTGGAAGATCCAATCTGCTGTTACATGGTTGAGGGACCACTCGTGAGGCATCAGGATGTTCCTGCTCAGACTGTCCGCAATAAGGTTGAAACTCCCGGGAATGTGTGTTGCTATAAGGAAGCGGTTGGAAACCATCGCCCAGTGCCAAATCCTCATGGGTTCCCGACACAGGGGGCAAGACCTGGTTCCACCTTGCTTGTTGATATACCAGATAACTGACATGTTGTCTGACTGAATTGCAATGGTCCCAGAGGGTAGGGATGCATGGGACACTTGCAGCACTAAGAGAACTGCCCTCAGTTCCAGAACATTTATGTGCAAATTGGCCCCCATGGGGAACCAGGTGCCTTGGACAGTCTTTCCCTGGAAATGCCACCCCCCCCCCCCACACCCTAACACGGAAGCATCTGTGGTCACCATGGCCGTGGGCTGGGGAAGACAAAACGGTCAACACCAAAAATTTGTTTGTGACTTCATCCACCATAACATTTCTTCCTTGCAACGGTTTGTAAGACATACCATGTGGTCGAGCGGGTGAGTTAGCAACGACCATTGTGCAGAAAGAAGCCATTGTAGGATTCTCATGTGCAGTCTCGCCAGTGATACTAACGTAATGGCAGCCGCCATGGAACCTAAGAGTTGCAGTACAAGACGTGCTGGTACATAGGTCTGTGGAAGAAGGTCTTGGATTTGGTGTCTTATTTTTGAAAGCCAATGAAGGGGGACAGAAGCTTAATAGCATGTTGTGTCGAAGACTGCTCCAACAAATTCCAGTGTCTTCGTTGGGAATATTTGAGATTTGTCCTTGTTGATTGCAATCCCCAAGCAGACAGCGAGACCTTGAGTTTAAGAGAAGCTGCGGATTAAGAGATTCCTGGTCGGAGCAGAAAGGAGCCAATCGTCCAGAGAGGGAAACACCTGAAATCCTTGTAGTCGAAGATGAGCTACCACAACTGCCATTCATTTGGTGAACACTCGAGGGGCTGTCGAGAGACCGAATGGCAGTGCCCTGAACTGGCAGTGATTGGCTCCCAGAAGGAAGTAGAGAAACCTCCGGGAGCGGTGATGCATCTTTATGTGGTAGTACGTGTCTTGGAGGTCTAAAGAGCACATCCAGTTGTCCCTCCCTAGGAAGGGAAGAATGGATTGTATCATGACCATCCGGAATTTTTGAGGTTTGATAAATTTGTTCAATAGGCTGAGATCCAGGATTGGTCTCCAGTCCTCTGTCTTTTTTGGCACTAAAAAGAACCTCAAGTAAAACCCGGATCCTGTCTGGTCTGGTGGGACTGTTGGATGACTCTTTTTCTTAGCATCTTTTCTATTTCTAAGGCTGCTAATTCTCTCTGATTGAGTGGTACATCGGGGATTCTTTTGATGGGTCTGGGAGTTAAATCAAATGGTAATTGGTAGCCTCTAGATATTATTCTCTGCACCCAAACATCAGTAGTAATAAGATGTCAGGCTGGTAGATGCAGAGAAAAATGACCCCCAACTGCTTCCAGAGGATAGCAATCAGGCCGCTGCTCAGGAGCACTGGTAAGGTCTGCCGGAGAAAGAATCTCTAGCTCCCTGGTTAGGCGGACACCCCTGTACCCTGAAAGGAGCGTCTTCCATATGAGTTGCCCTCTCTGCCCCGGGGGGATTGTTCACCACGAGTGTCATGAAAAGGTCCTTGGAATTTCTTGAACCACATTTTTCTTCCATTATGGTTCCTGGAGTAGGACCTCCGGGGGTTGGAAAAGCATATGTCCACAGCAGACAAGGTCCTTCCATCTTTCTCGCTACGTACAAGTGTGTCTCATACTTTGGGTCCAAAAAGTGCAGATTCGTCAATAGGTGAATTGACGAAGGAAGATTTAAAGGGGTCTGCGAAGTCACACAACCACATCCAAGCATTACTACTCATGACAACGCCTGATGCAGCAGCTCGAGCTGCCCCCTCGGTGGAGTTTGACATCAAATGCATCAAGGAGTTCGAGATGGATACAAGGTTAGCTAGCTGTGAAGCGACAGTATCATGCACCTCATCCAGGCAGTACCCCTACCAAAGAGGAAGACATTTCGGAGATTAGGTCTCTTTGGAGGCGAGTAAAGTGTGCCAGACAGTTCAGCGACCGAATGGCGAAGGTCGCTGAAGCATAGGTCCGTTTCTCTAGTCTGTCCATGGTCCAGGACTCTCTGTTTGGAGGATGGACGGTGGAACTATCTTCTGCCAGTTCCCTCTTGGTGGCCGCCGACATGACCATAGAATCAACCATCAACTGCTTGGACCAGTGGGGCTGGTCTTTAGGTGTAGATAAAATTTTGTTTGGCCTCTGAGGGACAGGGTCTATGTTGTCCGGGGCCTTCCAGTCACACTGTACAATGAGTTTAACAAGGTCATCTGCTGGTGGGATCACCCAGGAAGTAGATGGCTGGCACGGAAGGCCTGCAGGAACACCGATTCCTCAGAAGAAGCGTTTGAGGTCTTCCGGTCTCCCCGCTGCTTGAGGATTTCGAAAATGTCTCCAAATGAGACGTCATCTGGGGGAGACTGTGGGGACCCTTCCCCCACATCACAATCAGTGTCTTCAGTGATAGATTCCTCCGGTGAGTCAAGGTGATTCCTCTTGCACCGTTTCTTCCGGGGTGGCTCCCCAGTGGGATCTTCTGAGGAGGACTCCGGAGAAGGGGTTCCCTTCAAACAGGGTTCTTGTGACTCCCATGCTCGGGGTCCTGAAATAGAGGGTTGGGAAAGGTGCATGCTAGGGGAGAGTTCTGATACTGATGTCATTGGTGCTGACTGCAAGTCCACTACCTGTACAGCAGGCCCACCTGAGGAGGGATGGGAGTCCGGAACCGGGAGGGACAACCTCGGAACCGGGGTCACATCTCGCCCTGAGGGGCCCACCTCCAGGTGAGGAGCTCTCAGAGAACTGAAAGCTGGAGCCATGGACATAGACGAAGGGCCTGTCAAAGCTGAAGAGATGGACAGAACTGACTAAAAAGAAAATAGGCGCCGGGCTAGGTACTAAGGTACAGACGGTCCAAGCACTGCTCCAGGAGAGCATCGGTTCCACCAGAGCCAATGCAGCAAGGGTGGACGGTGCTGACAGGGGAAACACTGTTGTTGTAACCAAGACAGTATGCACTGGAGTGGACACTGGTACCGAGATCTCCGGGATCTGGGCAGAGGCCAGAAGAGGATAAACAGAGGAAGTAGTAGTAAAGGATTCTGAGCCAAGGGGAATGAAGGTTTTGCTGGAATAGGCACTCCCCTGGCTGCCAGAAGCTGGTCCACAACCCGCACTAGATCTAGTTCAGAAAAACTCCTAGTGGATCTAAATGAGGCTGCTGAAGGAGTATCAGGTCTTTCTAGAAAGGGGCTAAACCTCTGCCCCAAAAAGGGTCACAGGGTGAAGAGTATCTTGTCCTTGGCAGGTATTCGAGTTTTGGAGTCGATGGAGCTGAGTAAACTGTAGCCACCGTGGCCGGGGATGGTGCCGAAGCAGGTACAGTCATCGGAGCCAATGTCAGATCCAAGGACCACACCGAAGTCAGTGGTGCTGAGGTCAGAACTGAAACAGGGGTGAATATCATGGATGACACCGAGGGAGAAGACACAGAGCCTGGTGCCCAAGAGGTCTGCACCGAGGGCGCCGGCGAAGCACGGAGCCGACTCAGTTCTGTAACTGACAGAGATACAGGAACCGAGTGACTCAGTTTTTCCTTATGTTTTTTGGGCTTTGGAGGGGGTGAGACCTCCGAACCAGATAGACCCCCCCCCCCCGAAAAAGGTGCCTTGAGTAAACCTTTTAAGATAAGTTTATTTTTACATTCTGTAGTGTACGATTACTAAAATTAGCACAAATGAAACAGTCAGCTTTAATATGATCCACGCCCAAACAGTAGACACAAACAACATGTGTAGCAGAGTTAGGCATCTTACGTCCACACTTGTCACACTGTTTAAACCCCAACTTAACTTTGTCTGATATAATAAGACAAGAAGGCTATCCTATAGAGAAAACAAAATAAGGGAGAGAATTTATTTTATTTATTTATTTTACATTTGTTAACCGGGATAGTCCGACTGGATACATGTCCATTTAACAGAGTTACAATGACAAATTGTTACAGAAAATAGTATATAAGATGAACAATAATGAGGAAGAGAGAAAAAAAGAGAAAAGAAAATAGACTATTTACATACTATTACAAAACTACCATGCTCTATCTTGCAAAATACTACTAATCATTAGAATATACATTAATAACATGCTAGTAAAGTATAGAAATGATTATGCCTTAGAGTTTGACAACATACATAGTTCTTATCACCCTAGCTAGGTTGTTCTTTGAACTAGTATGGGCTTGGTTTGGTTTTCACAGAGCTAGTCTGGGTTTGAGCAAGGACACAGCCAATGTGACTTAAAGTGGAGTTTTAGACTATTTTTGAATTGGGCTAGTGAAGTTACAAGCATGATGTTATTGGGAGAGTTCCATATTTTACCAGTGGTATAGGTTGTAAGATTTAGTTGTTTGGACAAGGCAACTTAGATTAGAGTAAGGAGTCATTAAGTTTTAGAGCAGGGTATTCTCAGGTTGTTTAAGGATTTTGAATGCCTCTATGAGTTGGTACTGCTGAAGAAGGCATGGAAATTCTATCCATCCAAGTTTTTCAGGTTAATACAATGGTGCGTTCTGTGATTGTAGCAGGATGAGAGCTTATTCAGATCAGATTTGTTTAGGTTAGTATTCTGTATAAGGTCCCAAGTTTCTTGTTGACTGACTTAATGGTTTGGTTGATATGCATGTAAAATCTGAGTCTATTGTCAATTTTGCATAGGTGTCAGGAGAAATAATGGTCCCATTATTGGATTGTATAGTAAAGTTAGGTGATTTATTAGTTGGGTAGAAGTAGTTTGGTTTTATTTGGATTTAAGATCAGGAGAAGTGAAACTGTGTTGGGTTGTAGTTAGTAGATTTTCAAGAGAGCATTGGAACATATTAGAGTTGAGTCATCTGCATACTGAATACAGGTTCCTAATATGGAGCCTTGAGGAACTCCTATGGTATTTGGTAGCATACAGGAGAGCTTGTTCTGCCACATTACTGCTTGTTATCTCCCAGTGAGGTAGGCTTGAAACCAGTCAAGAGCTGGAATATCTAGATGCAGGGTTTTTAGAGTGTGTATGGTTTCGATAGGTCCAGATATTTTTGTTATTCCGGTTAAGGTTTATATTTTCAGTAAAAGAGAGGAAAACAGTGGTTGTACTGTGATGGGGGTCTGAATCCATGTTGAGCGTCTGTTAGTAGTTTATTCTGGGTTAGATAGAGCATTAGTTGTTTGTGCACACACTTTCCATATGGTGATAGTATGGCTATAGGTCTATAGTTTGATAGTTCTGTGGATGAACCTCCTTTGTGGAGTGGTATACATCTGCAGCTATTTGCAGATATTCAGCTGGTGGTTGGGATCTGATAAAGGATGTGGACACGGGTTGGAAGTTAAAGTATTTATTGATGTGGAGGGAGGAGAAAGTTGGTTAGCTAAGGACTGAATGGTTTCAGTGAAGAAAGTATTGAAGGAATTTGCTACTTCTTGTTCTTGTCAGATAGTGTTCCTGGGGTAGCAGTGGTGGATTTGCCTGGTTGGAGAAGCTTATTTAAGCCTGCCCAGTACTTTTGAGGGTTATTTTGATGTTTATGTTGCAGATGGTAAGTAGTTTTCTTGTCTAGTGTGATGGTTGTTTTAGTCTCATTTCTTAATTGTTGGAATTTGGCCATTTATCCCATGCTTTATCTCTAGTTGTTATTTTGATTTGGATTCTGTTAGCCAGGGTGCTAGTTGAGTTTTAATTCTGGGAGCATGTGAGTCAAGTATGTTAAGGAATATATTGTTAAAATGACACTGCCTCATCAAGGGAATGTACTTTAGTTTTGACCAGTTACAGGATTTGAGTTCTAATTGAAATTTTGTTGGGTCAAAGTTTTTCTTGGTTCTGATGGACCTATAGATAGGCAAGCTTGCACAACTGGTTTTGTCTTTCATAATGTATGTGATCAGGTTATCACTAAGATCATTGGGAGTTATATAGTTCTGGGGTATCTGTTGGTGAGTATCCAGTCAAGTATACTCTCTTTTGGTTAGAATTTCCTGGTCTGGTGGTAGAGGATATCTGAGAGAATCCATGTAGGTTTATAGAGATGGGGTTGGACTGTGTTGAGCATTGGTTCCAGTCAATAATGTAGAATGACCTCTAGTGTTTCTACATTGTTCCCAATGTAGATAACAATTAGATTTATGCTTTTGATTGTTTTTCAGAGCTAGTATTTCAGCGTCACACACCTGGCGTACTTGTATGGGATTAGTTATGGTGTTAAGTGTGCTATTATATAAGACGGCTATTCCTCCTCCTCTTTTCTTTATGCGATCAACCCTAAGTATATTGTATCCGGGTGGCAAGATCTCATTATCTTTGGTTGATGGCCTGAGCCAGGTTTCAGATAGACACATTATGTTAGGGAGGTAGGTAGCTAGCACAGCATGCAGGCTATGTACCTTGTTATTTAGGCTTCTTATGTTTAAGTGGCAAATTAGAAGGGAGTTAACCAGTTTGTGGGAGAGTGGAGGGCTGGCAGAATTTGGAGTTGAGGTTGGGCCTGGATTAGGATGAATGTCTCCATCTATGGTGATGTTTTTTCTTAGATAAGCTAGTAGTCTTAGAACTTTAAACAGTAGTTTTAGACCATATTTAGATTTTGGGGTTGTTTGGAGTGGTTTATTAAGAAACAGGTAGTTAGAATTTGTGGGGTTGTGTAGTAGTGGGCAAATTCAGCAATCAGTGGGGTAGATGTTCATAGCTAGTAAGTATGGTAGAATTAAGAGTGGAAAGATAAGGGGAAGGATTTTACAATTAGATATAGACATGGTGTATGGAATGGTTTATTTCATCTATGAATGGGGGTGATATGCTTCAGAGGAATAGTGGTGATTAATCTGTAAAATGGTGGGAGGTGTGGCTTGGTGGCTATAAATGTACAGGCTACAATTTTAACTGTTATTATGCTGGAAGTTGATTTATTTGATAGCTAAGGGTTTACTGCTGTGTTTTAGAACCCAGTATATGGCTTTGACTGAAATCACATAAGGGTGTTATTTTCCTTAAATACAGATCATATTAACCTTGGTCAAGTGTTTGGTGGTGGTGGGGCTACACTGTTGCCTTGTTTAAAGTGGATTATTTAGTTTATAGCCACAGTACCTAAGTGGAGATACAATGCGGTAACACAGTTTGTTTAGTAGAGCTAGTATCACATTGAACACAGTTTCAATTTAATATGCAATCAAGTAGCAGTCAGGTTACTAATTAATCATATAAACAATTTGAATAGTTTGCTCTATAGCAGCTAGGGCTTAATAGCTGTGTAATCTAGTAGTGAATCTATGCAGCTTTAGGCATGACAGCAGAAAAGTTAGTTAATCACTTTGAAATATAATTCCACAGTTAGCGCTAAACACAGTAACTTAATTAAATATAATGTAACTTAATTATACAGACAACAACTGTAAATATCTGTAAACCATCTTCCTGAAGTAAGCACTTTAGGTATATATCCTTGCTCAAGCATGCCTTTATACAGTTAAGCCAGTTTAGGATATGCAGACTCTAGCGACTAGTCAATTAGGTATTCACAGGAGAATATTCTCAGTTGTGAAATTACAAGCTAAGAGTAGACAAAAGTGAACCATACTCTTTACATTTGTTTCAGCTTCAGCGTTCATATTAACCGTGGTCAAGTGTTTGGTGGTGGTGGGGCTATACTGTTGCCTTGTCTGTGCATTAAAGTGGATTATTTAGTTGTCAAGTGTTTGGTGGTGATGAGGCTATACTGTGCGACCTTCACTTAAAGTGGATTATTAGTTTATAGCCAAATGCGGGACAGTACCTTGGTCAAGTGTTTGGTGGTGGTGGGGCTATACTGTTGCGTGGATTATTTAGTTTATAGGTGGCTATACTGTTGCCGCGACCTTCCCTTAAAGTGGATTATTTAGTTTATAGCCAAGTACGGGACAGTACCCTGTGTTTCAGAGGCCGACTAGGTTCAGGACTCCTCCTTTGTAGTAATGCAAATGACGTTCATGAGGAGGTTCAGAATACCAGAGATGGTACTTAAAAAAATAGCACAAGTGGTAAGGAAGGGCCTGTCAAAGCTGAAGAGATGGACAGTACCAAAAATGGTAAAATTTAAATAGAACAAGGTTATAGGCGACACTGAGAAAAGGCTAACTTGACTAAAAAGTAAACAATTTTGAAGAGAAACTGTCTTAAAAATAGCAATTTTCTACTTAGCTTTGAGAGAGATGGCTAGCACGTCTGACTAGGAATGCAGCAAACGAGATCTGGAGTAACTAGGAGAGGGGCATTATGGGTAGGTCTTAGCTGAGAGTTTTTGGATGGCGCGAGCTTGGAAATGGCCGTATCGGTTCCAAGGATGGAACAGAGGTCCTATTTGTAATGAATGAACAAAGATTTACATCAGATTGATTCTTTTGAGCTGGGACACTGGATCTGAATTACCTAGAAATAGTAAGGGCTTAAGTTTAATTCTGTTGGCTGCCAAAAACAGAAATTACTAGAAAATGGAAACTAAACCAACTGTACTTGAGGTTTTGAATATTATAAAAAAGATAAAACTGAAGATGAATGTTTAGTAAATGGAAGGAGCAAATTGCACAAAAGTAAATGGAAATTGTGGAAGTAGTAATGCAAATGATGTTCATGAGGAGGAGGAGGAGTGACTTTTTAAGGGAAGTCAGGAATTCAAAAAAAATTGTAAAGCTGGACTGATGATAGTAGCAAAAAATATATAGGGTGTATATTGCATTTAAATGGAAAATGTTAAAATGGTCTGTTTTCCTTTCTGTTAATGTATGTTTTGCCTGTGCTTTAACTTTTTTAAACACCTTTATTAAATTATCAACGATTACAGAAAATTAGGTATTTTCAAATGTTACTCATAATATTTATTTACGATATTAAAATGCTTGAATCCTAATAATTTTACAAATTAAAAAAAAATGTTGACAGAAACAATAACGTGACTGTGGTAAAATAGATAATCAATTTGAAAATATAAAAAACTAAAACAAAACTTCTTCATAAATGTGAAAAACGGTTGATACTTGGGTCTCCTGAAAGAGACCACAGATTTGCAATTAACAAATTAAAAGCATTAAATGACAATCCCTAAGCAATTATATGGCTAAACAACTGACAACAGGACATAAAAAGTCAAGATGAGACAGTACATCTACCCTGATGGGGCTACCAGTGGCATCCCACATGGCTCTGTACTAGTGCCACTTTTCTAGAAAGTGGGAAATAGGCTCAAGGTAATCATAATGTAGTCATCAGCATATCTGGCTAACATATTTTTTTCAATAAAAGATGACAAAGTTCTTTCAGATGATGTAAACAAATATATACATAGGACAGTAGTAATGCCAGTAAATATAGTATTGTGAGACTTGTCAAAAAGAACAAAGTATGATTATAAAATAAATGGTTAAACCATTAAAATGCTTTGTAAAGATCTACAGATGATGCTAGCCAAAAACTTTGTTAGACATATACTGGTCAAAGTTGAACTCAGAAAAACCATTTTATGTATCCCATTTAAATCTAAAAGACATGCCTAGTCAACCCATGAAGAGCTATGTACCTCACTGATCACACCCATTATTTAATACAACAATACATTTTGTAGTCTTCAATTGAGACACCAAGTTGAAGAGGTAGAGCTACTCCTTACTAGAAACATCACAGGGCTGGAAAATGAGGCATTCAGAAAGGTTTAAGGAAATGCCATTTAATTTTGAATCTAGTAGTGATCCAGTTATACCTTGAAGACCCCACTAGGGTAGCTAACATCAGATCACATTATTTATTAGAATTTATTTATTTATTTGTTTTAATTTCTTGACCTGGGAAGTCTGAATGGGTGTAGAACTCCTTTTAAGCAAAGGCCCAGGAAGAAAAGCACCACTGCTACTAATATAAGACAGAATGCAGATTAACACAGGTAAACTAAACATTTTTGTGTCATCTTTGATGTAAAATTATAAATCCCAGAAAAACACTGCAGATGCATTACACAGACCCTTCAAGGATTATGGAATACTTATGAATCAAATCAACAGCTGTATACCCTTTCGACAACTCCTTTCACTTGAAAGATGACATACACTGAAAAGTGACTTACAACACAAACCTGAGTAAGTGAGACAGATCATCTCAAAGACTCCATTGAGGAAAAGGATGAATTTGGATACACTCTGGAGACAGGCAAGCACTGATTCCGCTGGAGGACTCCTTAACAGATTAGAATAAAACAGACCGATTTCCTAATCCCAATAGTTTTGAAGCTCTGCTGAAGGAAATTTAGGCTTCTTAGAAAAACACACAGAATGTCACACTATTAGGCATAACCTCAATTTTCACAAATCTAATACTGAATGTTTGTTAGCGAGAGATGGCCAGAATGGGAGGAGCAGAAGACAAAGTCTCATGAGTACAGACTCAGATATAACAGCCCAAATCATGCAAATATAAGTACAACTCTTTAAACATAAATTCGTACTACAGATAAAAATTATTCTGAGATGGCATGGGTTGCAAAACGTTAACAGACAGCTGATGCAAATATTTTGCAAAAGTGCTTCATGGAGAAGTCTGTGATCTCCCCATGACCTCCTTCTCTACAGTGAATTCTCCTTACACTTCAGCAATAAAACAAACGCAGGTTCATAATTTTCAAACTGAAGAACTACAGAAATGAAGGAAGAGGTCCTGACATGAGGATGAAAAAGAACAAAGAATCGGACAAGACTTTTCTTCAGAATATGCAGTGCAAACAAGAAGAAGAAAAAAGTGAATTTATGAGATAATATGAAAACTTCTGGACAGTGAAGGCTGGTGTTCAAGGAAGCAGTGAAGGAAATTAACAAAGATAGCAACATGGCTGGGTACAAGCTAAAAACATTTTGAAGAATGGCATAAACTGACAGGGAAAACATGTACATAGCTATTTGAGAGCTCTAAGACCGGAGTTCACCAAAGAGATGTGCAAGTGCTGAGCATTCAAATAGTAGATGACTGCAGCACGTCTTATTGATACTGAAGAGCTCTGCATAGTGGACCTGTGTCCAAACATGGTCGCCTTCTGACATGTGCGAGTAGTTTATTCTAAATGTAGACAATAGTAGCCTCTATAACAGCAAAAAAAGAAGTGGAAATGGTTGATGAATCCACAACAGGCTGACAGATGGGAGACACCATGAGTCTGATGTTACACACACTCAAGGTAAAGGAAGACTTGCATGTAGTTAATGGCAACTCAAATTTCAGATGCTGAAAAATGCTTCAAAAGGGGTGAAATGGAAAATCTTCTGGGTCTTCTTTGATTAGACAGGAACATGATTCCATGTTAGCTTTGATAACTCAGGGATAAGATTTCCTATGAAGTAGGAGTGACCTCGTAGAGTCTATTCCTTACAGGAATGTCTGAATAAGATAATATATTTATTTATTTAACATTTGTTTACCAGGAAAGTCACACTGTGACAGAGCCCATTTTCAGCAGAGACCCAGGGAGAAACACTCCAGATGCAGGTCTTTAGAATGTGGGAGGAAACCGAAGCATGCACAGGAAACCCATGAGAATGTAGAGAGGATATGCAGACTCCACACAGAAGGCATCCCAACCAAGAATCAAACCGGAGAACCTATTGCTGTGAGGTAACAATGCTAACCATTGCACCTGAACCTTCAGTCTTACAAACTTAGCAGGGATAATAGTTGCTCTTACTCTTTCATGTTACATTAACTCTCTATCCCACAAAGAAAACAAAGTAAAGAAATGAAACTACATGAGGAGATAAGAAAATAATGGACTTGCCATGTCAGCTGATCTTTGAAATTTGGGATTTTTTGTTTTGAGGACCCACTCTCAGCACACATTCTTGCATTCTCCAGTTCTTGTGTTTGGAGGCATGTGTGCCTTCCGTCATTACACATGCTCTGGATCTAGGAGGGCATGCCCAACCCCAGTCTCCCCAGTTCTGGGCCCAATGAAAGCATAATATTAAGAGATTAAAAAAGCAAGAATATAAAATTATACATTTGTCTTATTTATGAAATTATTCAAGTGTAAGGTAGATGGATGAACTGTTCAAAGCATGGCAGGATGCCAATAGGATAATAAGCACTCACAGGAGACAAAGCCCTCTGAAAAAAATGAACTGATATGATAAATACTCACATATTAATTTGTGTTTTGGCACGTGTAGTTCTTCCAGTCTATGGTTGGTTAGTTAAAGTTGCCCAGGATCAGGGTAAAGGGGTGAATCTTGATAGATTCGAAGAACAAACAGCCACTACAAACTAACAACCAGGCCCAGAAACAGCAACCCTGAGTCTGGACTATGCTACAGCTACTAGGTACACTATTTTACGCAGAAAACACTAGAGAAATGTTTACCACAGCAGAAAAACAGCAGTGAGATGCTAAATAAAAAGCTTTAAGCAAAAAAAAAATGAGCAAGGAGACTCTAGAGAATGCTTCTAACTATAAACAAATCAGTTGTATGAAATACTTCTTGGCAGGAAAATCAGAATAAACAAATAGATGCTTAAGAAATATAGAACATTTCCAGTTAATACCTTCCAAACAGTGAAAATGGCTAAAAAAACTTTACAAACAGTGAAAACAGTAACTCAAATTATTTAACAGGCCCAGTAAGGCATGTTGCAGTACAACAGTGCAGTTTGTTTATAGTAATAAAATACAGTAAACAAGTTGGCAGCAGACAATAAAAAGTGCAATGAATGGTAAAAATAAGTAATAAATAGAAAATATGCAAGAAAAGCAGGCACCTTATGGTTTTTAGGAACCTCAGAAGCCTCTAGTATTCTGAAATCTCAGCACAGAGTTGTGGCTGTGCCCCTGCTCCATTTAGCTCAGTATGAACAAGCCCCTTGACTTTCACAAGTAACAGAGAGATACATGGGATGGTACATAAGCCAAAGTTTGAATACAGAGCCTTCACTAGAGTACTCAAACATTCCAGCCTGTGTGAGCAAATCATTCAGCCATATGCTCTAGTGCAGGAGTGGTGGCAGCTAAAAACTGGGACTCTCTCCAAAGGTAGTTACCAAGGGAAGACTTCTGTCTGCCTGTTCTAAAACTGCCAAAGAAGGAGTGTTGAAAGCTCTACCCTTGCTTCTCTGGGAGAGTTGTCAAGTCACCATGGAAAGAATGCTGTCTGCTGGTGTGGTTGGGCAGAGAAGGCATGGGCCAATACTGGCCTGGTGCTCTCTTACTTTATCCGTTCACTCCAACTATGGCATGGAATTATATGAATGACAATCCAGCTTTCCCCTCTGCTGGCTGCTTTCTAAAGCTGACATTCTGTAAGATATAAGATAAGCCTATAGCCAGCTTCATGCCCCTCCTTCTTGTAGTCATATTAAACTGATATTTGTGCAACATCTTTCATTTTGTGCTCCTTCTCTTTCACACACTAAAAACAGCAATGGTGAGGGTCCTGGCTGGTGATATGAATAATACAGGAACACTTGGGAGGTTGAAATTTCTTAAGACACTGAACATGCGAACCTTCCTATGATGGACATTACAACTGAGCTCTGAAGGGTGCAGACAGAATAAATTAAATGTAGAGTGTGATACTGGATGCACACTCCTAAAGTTTTTCATGTGATGTCATTGGATGGCATGGTTATTTGCCATGGCAGGTGCAGAAAGGAAATGCATATATCACCAAGTGTAGGTGCAGCAAAATGAAGGCATTTGTGTCGAGAAAGACTACATTTCAAATATAACCTGATACAGGGGCCACTGCAAAAAAAAAATCTCTATTCTGGCAGATATCTTTCTTGACTTGGAAAACCCCAATTGAAAATAAATAGAATTAGATAAAATAGCTGGATCTTGTATGGTCTCAAGGTACATAAAAACTAGAACACTGATGTTTGGCACTGAATTTGACTTTCATTACTAAGCAGAAAGGAATCTACACCTAAAACTGTGAAGTTGCAAAACAAAGGCATTCAGGATTTAATCTGACTAAAAAAGAAGTTATGTCTTACCATAACGTTCCATCTGAGTTGTTGATCTTCTTCCATTCATCACTGATGGGTACGGTTCAGAACCCTCGGAACCGAGTCGGCCAAATGCCAAGCTGGCGTACACCAAACTCTTGAGCCACGCTACTACCCACAATGCCCTTCATCCCATACCTCAGATCGAGTTTGCAGAACCATAGTAGCAACATATATACGAAACAGAAACAAAAACAGAGGCAGAGGCCATCTCTGTGCAAACACCCTAACACACCAAAACGACCCAAAGATCCACCAGGAACCTTGGTGGGGGAAGGTGGGAGGGTGTGATGAATGGTAGTTCTCGGTTCCGTAGTTACTGGAACAGAAACGGGATCCAGAGACAGCTCTTGTGCCCACAAGGAAAAATGTTTCCACTTGTAAAGTTTTCTGGTAGAAGGTTTGTAGGAGGCCAAAATAATATTCTATACCGGAGAAGAAAGTGACTCAAGCCTGGCTACTAACAGAAGTGGAGCAACCAAGCCGTCAGTTTGAGAGTGGCCAGATTTGGAGACGACAACCCTTGGGGATGAGAGATGAAATCCTGGTGGAAGTCTAGAATCCAAGGGGTTGGAGCAGGTGTGGCTGAAGGAAGAGGAACCAAACCTGACGAGGCCACAACGGGGCAATGAGAATCATTCTCCTTCTCAACCGAGTAGCTTTCCTTAAGACCAATGGTATCAAGGGGGTGGGAGGATAAGCATACAGGAGACCCGTGGGACAATAGAGAGTCAGAGCATCTCTCGGGGACTCCCCCTGCAGAGGAAAGAGGGCAAAGTAGCTGCACTTCGCATTGGCAGGGGAGGCAAACAGATCGCAGCAAGGCCGGCTCCAGCGGCTGAAAATTTCCTCCACCACTTCTGTGTTGAGAGACCATTCATGAGGAAGCAAGATGCATCTGCTCAGCCTGTCCGCAATCACGTTGGAACTCCCCAGGATGTGTGTAGCAATCAGGAATTGGTTGGTAGCTATCGCCCACTGCCAAATTCTCATGGCTTTGCGGCAAAGGGGGTAAGATCTGGTCCCTCCCTACTTGTTGATGTCACAAGACCACAGACATGTTGTCGGACTGAATAGCAATCGGTCCAAGAGGAAGAAGAGGGTGGAGGGGTGTCTTCAACCGTCGGACCCTCCTCTGCCTCTGGAGGAGTCCACGCCACGTGCGTCATGAAAGAAACCTTGCGACTTCTTGTTCCACAACTTTCCACTCCTCTGATTCCTGAAGAAGGAACGCTGAGGTTTGGAGAAGCACAGGCTCATGGCAGACAAGGTCTCTCCATCCTGTTCGCACCTGGCCAAAGTATCCTTTACCTTAGAACCAAAGAACGCGGAGGGCTCAATAGGGGAAATTCAAAAAGGAAGACTTGAAGGAATCCGGTAGGTCAGAAATGCGCATCCAGGCATGACGTCGGACAACCACGCCAGCATCTGCTGCTCTAGTTGCTCTTTCGGTTGTGTGGGAGAGCAATCTCATGGAGGAATTCAAAATCACTTCAAGGGTGGCAAGCTGGGAGGACACTTTGTCACGTGCTCAATCCGACACTTGACCCACGAGGCTACCAGAGAGTTCAGAAATAAGGTCTCTCTGGAGTCGTGTGCGCCAAGAAATTCACCGAATGCATGGCAAAGGTCGCTGCAGCAAAAACTCGCTTCCCTAGCCTGTCCACCGCCCGGGACTCCCTGTTGGGTGGGTGAACAGCCGGACTCTCTTCTGCCAAGTCCTTCTTTTTGGCCGCCATCACCACCACAGCGTCTACTGGCAAGCCTTTCGACCAATGGGGTTGATTGTCTGGAGGCAAAAGTACTTTGCCTGATCTCCTGGGGATAGCTTCTACTGAATCCAGACACTTCCACGCTCGCTGCGTGATGAATTCGACCAATTCATCTGCAGGAGGGGGTTACCCGGGCCAGAAACAGAAAGCTTGTAAGAATACGGATTCCTCCGGGGAAGGGGTGGAAGATTTCCTCCAAGAAGTCCCCAAAGGAAACATCGTCAGGGGGTGATCTAGGGGAACCTTCCCCATTATCATAATCCAGTTTTCTTTTGCACACCCTCTTCCGAGGGGGCTCTTCGGTGGGAATGTCCAAAGAAGCCTCAGAAAGGGAAGTGCTTTGGATTAGTGGTCCCCTGCAAAGGGCTGGCGATGGCTGAGTAAGGGGGGAAACCATATGCGGAGCTGATGGAGGAGGATTGCTAGTCGCCAGCGCCCTCTCCATAATCTGGAAGGCAGGCCCACCCGAAGAGGGATGGGAGCCCGGAACCGGAGAGGACTGAATCGAAACCAGGGTCACACCCCACTCCGAATGGCCCACCCCCAAGACTGATGTTTGAGAAGGGTTCAGTGCGGAAATAACTCTCGGATCCTAGATGGGAACCGAGAAGTCTGTCGGTGCCGGGGCAGGAACCGAACATTCCACCCCTGAAGCAAGGGGTTGAGTAAGGTGAGCGGTCATCGGAACTGAAGCCCACCAGGACTTAGATGCTTCAGGCATCAAAGCAGTCAGCACCAAAGGAAGGGGTCCCATTGAAAGCAATGGGCAAGGGGGCCTTGGGACCGAAAGATCCCCATCAGGAGAATACGAAGGAGTCGAAGGAGGAAAAATCCCAACACACGGCGCAGAACAGGGTCTTTAGATTTCTCTTGCAGTCAATACCTGATCCACGAGACGAACAATGTCTATTTCGGACACGCTCCTGCCAGACCTAATCGATTTCCCAGAAGGGGATTCCGGCCGTTCCAGAAAAGGACTGTAGTGTTGCCCAGCAAACAGATCCCACAGAAGACGAATATCTGGTCTGTGGTAATGAACTCAAATGAGCCGAGGATTCTGATTTGAATTGTGTAAACGGTACAGTCGGCACTGAGAGGGAACTCGGAGCCGAAGTCACAATCAGGATAATAGTCAAAATCGGATACGAGGTCACAGTCGGAGCCTGTAAAGGCGAGATCGTTGCCAAAGTGTCCTGAACCAGACTGGTCGGAACCGAAGAAACCATCGGTTCAGTAGTTAGAGCCGAGCCCGGTAGCAGCAAATCAGATTTCCCAGAAACTGTGCTAGGTGCCGAAATCAGTGGCACCGAGACAGCGAGTTGATGCTTGGAGGAAGATGTACCAGTCTTAGATCGATGATTTTTGCCCCTATCACCAGCTGGTGAAGAAGGGTCTGAGCGAGGACACTTCTTATCCTTGCCTGGAGGGGTTGAGACCTCTGCAGAAATAGCCTGAGAGAAAGAAGAGGAAAGCAGTCCTTTCAAAATCAACTTGTTGTGCCATTCATTCAACGTCCGTTGACTAAAACTCGCAAAAATATCACATAGGGTCGTCGCAGAAAGATGCGAGACGCCCAAACAAAAAACACATTTAAAATGCAAGTCACTGTTAAGTAATTTACCACTGCACGACATGCAATGTTTAAAACCTGAAGTACCCTTTTTCTCAGACATACTAACACTTGCTCAAACAGAGAAAAGAAGAAGAAAAAGAGCCAGACTATCAGCAATGGAATAAAAAGATACCACGAGGGTGGTAAAAGTAAAGAAAAAGGCAAGAAAATACCAACAAGTAAGAAAAGGAATACCTGTGGGTAGAGCTAGACTATAACAAGACACTATAAGAAAAACTTTAGAAAGAAACACCAGTTTCAATAATTCAAAACTACTTAGCTGGAGAGCTCGGTGAAAATGCTGCTATACGGCTGCGTGGCAAACGAGATCTGAGGTATGGGATGCAGGGCATTGTAGGTAGTAGTGTGGCTCGAGAGTTTGGTGTATGCTAGCTTGGCATTTGGCTGACTCGGTTCCTAGGGTTCAGAACCGTATCCATCAGTGAGGAATGGAAGAAGATTAACAACTTCAGATGTTATGATAGTCCTCTCAGCTCAGGCAAATTGACTTCTTATGTCAGTAAATCAGGGAGGGTTGCCATTAGCTGAGAAAAGTAGATTTAGAAAGTACTTATCTTCTAAGTTACTAGCTCATTAATGGCAACCCTCCCTCATTTCCTTTTCAAAGAAAACAAAGGTCTGATTGTTTTACATCTCTGATCTTTTTTTGGGGGGGATAAACTATACAGAAAGATTCACCTTCATTTTCAAGTTAGGGAAACACTATGGTAACTGCACATTTCCTAATAGATTAGAGAAGACAGTATTTTTCATATGACGTGAGGTTTAATTCTCTGTGAAATACAGTGAAAAGCATATTACACACTATATTCTGTAACTGTGAAATCTTTATTCCTGGATTGTTAGTAACCAAGCAGAGCTTCTCAAGAAATAAACTACAACAGCGTATGCATCACAAAAGCTGGAAAGACATTAAAAATAAAAACTATCATACACAATGGGTAGAAATAACATCTTCTTATCATAACGGCAACACTTTCCACATTGTCTTGGAATGTGAATAGTCTCACAGGTATAAACAAAAAGGAAAGAGTACTGAATATTAGATATTAGGAAATGCAGAGTGCAAATAGCAGTGCTGTAGAAGACGCATCTGGAAAGAAATGTGCACGTGAATTTAATAAAGAAAGGATTTCAAAATGGATATTCAGCAGAGAACCAGGAACAAAGGAAAAGAAGAGCACTTATACCAACTGCTAGCCGAGCTCCAATAGTAATAGAAGAGGGAAAAAAGATAATAATGGCCAATTTATGGCAGTAAAGGGCTTCTGGCAAGAGAAGAGGATCACACTGGCATGTATTTATATTCCACATAAAAATTAGCTTTTAGCAGGGAATATTCCTTGTAAGTGGGTACTGGAATTTAATTTGCAACACAGAGGATGTACCTGGGGAGGGGGGGGGCCTAGAAGGGAAAATATAACAAAAGAGGGTAGATTTCTGACGAAACACCTGAAAAATATTTGGTATGGATTCAGCAGTAGAAACTCGAATAGAATTTACATATTATTCCTCAAGGTGCAATAACTGGCTGACTAGACAGAAATTATATTTCAAAGGAACATGCGCATTTAACTGAGAACTTTGACACACATCCAATAACTATTTCAGATCATGCCTCAATAATAACTAAGATAAAAATAAGACACTGGTGCTTCCTCTCTATCTGTTAAAAAGAGAGAAATTTAAGGAATGGGTAGTGGAAATTATTTTGGAGTTATTATAGTTAAGAAGTTATAGCTAGTGAGTTGGAGTTTTAAAATAGGGTAGAGATAAAAGAAGAGATACAGCTAAAAAGTAACAACAATTATTTAGAGGGGCTGACAAAAGTATTGAAGAATAAAAGGAATCTCACAGAACAAGAAAATGCAAAACTGTAGAGTGCTAAAGAGAAAAAAGGGAGTACCTGCATAACATGCAGGAGTTTTGAAAGACTGCTGTAAGGGACTGTTTTTTTTTTTTTTTTCTTGATAACTACAGAGCCCAAAAACTTTTAGCACAACTCAGGCAACAGAAAGTAGGAAGGGTTGTTGCCAGACTTAAAGAGCCTATAATAAGAATAATAACCAGAAATCCTAACGAGGTACAAGATATTTTGGAAATTTTATGAAAATCTCTATAAAACAGAAAAAAAAATTGAAATCAATAAAAAGCACAACTCAAAATGTTTATGGAAGACTTAAATATGCCAATGTTAGAGGTAGAGGAGATTCATCAATTAACAGTTAAGATAGGAAAAGATGAGATAAAAACAGTGACTCCAGAAAAGTCTCTAGGAATAGATGGCATTACGGTTGAAGTTTTTAAGACAGGAAGGAAGACAATGATAAGGATCTAGAAAGTTATGTTTGATAATATTTTAACAGGAGGGGAAGAACCAACATCCTGGATAAAAGCTGTGGTGGCTATAATACCTAAAGACTGTAAAGACCCATCATATCCAGCTTCATATAGGCCCATTTCAATTTTTAACCATGATTATACAGTGTTTATGTCTATAACAGCTAAAAAAATGACAAACATATTGCCAAAATAGATAAATATGGATCAATGTGGTTTTGTGGAGGCAAGACAAACATTTGACAACATTAACAGAACAATGATGATTCACAGGGAAGCAGAATGTAATAAAATACAGCTGTTGTTGTTGGGTCTTGATTTAGAGAAAGCATTCAACAGAATAAACTGGAGTTTTATAAGTAGGGCAATGGAAGCATCTGCATTCCCCAGACACAATAATAAGGTTAATTAGGAGGACATATGAGGGATCAAAGTGGGAGGGTTCTTCTTTGATATTTCAGTTATATTTAGAACCACTGGCAATGAAAATAAGGGACTCAGAAATTCAAGGATATAATTGGTATAGTAATCAAAAAAAGTTGGCTTCATTTGCAGACAATATTATTTTGTAAATGATAAAACCTGAAAAAGGACATTTCAGTGTGTGGAACATTCTGCCACAGTTTCAAGTTTTTCTTTTACGGGATATAAAATGAATGAAGATAAAATAAAGCCTCACACGTGAATTATTTCAGCAATACCCATATTTATGGGGACATGATAAAATGAAGTATTTAGGAGTATGAGTTAAAAAGGATACTATTAAGAGGCTAAACAAAAGATAATATAAATGTCGAGAAACTGGAAGCTTTTGTCTGTGGATATGGATATGGATAGCAAGGTACAAGCAGTAAACATGTTTTTAGTCCCTTTAGTTTTACAGACATACCAGTCATTCTTTTTATCAACCACAGGAAAAGTTGTGGATATTAAGAAAGAGTTGAAGGATTTGATCTGGGAGGGGAAGAGGGCAACAGTCAAGTGGGATCATTTTTTTTGAACCACAAACTGCTGCAGATGTTGCACTACACAACTCTAGACCAGTAAAGCAAAATTAGTACACTAAGCTTCAAACATGAACACTTTTATTAAAACAAGAATACTGCTCAGACAAGCTCCACGTGGGTTTACAGAGTGGTCCTAGCAGCAGGGAACTCAGAAAACCGACTACCTTCTGGATTTAAGTATCTTTGCTTTTTTTCACTTGAAATAGCTTCTGTAGCTTACCTTGAACTAGCCTGAACTGTTTTTTAACCGATTGCTGCATTATTTTAAAATCTGCACTTAAAGTTACATTTTAGTCGAATTTGATCGAAAGTTTGCTTGTTTGTTTGTTTAATTTAACTGTGGAGGCTGCCCACTAAAGAGTGCTAGTCTGTGTAACTAATTTATCACTGTTTCTGCATTTTCTGTGTGTTCCTACCAAAAAAACAAAAAAATAATCCTTGTTTTCCCGCCTTCCTCGACTAGTTTAGACCAGTTTACAGGCATTGCTGTATTCTGGGCTGTGGTGTAGTTCCTGTGTTGTCCATTACCTTACTTGGATAGAAGGAAGTTTCTTTGCTCACCAGTGGGAGTGGGGAGCCTTGAGCAGCCTACCTGTCCTTGGGGGAAGTGACCTCAGCACAAGAAGCTGTAGTAATTGGTTGTTTGGGACCATTTCTAGCTCTTTTGTAGTTCACTGTTTAAAATCCGCATTTGCACAGCTTTCTTGGTTGTGCACATAGCGCAGCACAGTTAAACTTTTCTGGCTCTGCCAAGTCTGCTCTTCAAATTTTCCCTTAAGGAAGCTCTACTCTTAGTATAACCAGACTACTCACTGTAGTATAAGCCTAGCACTTGTTCTCAATACTTCTCTACTAAGTAAGCACTCTCGTACTAAGTAAAGCACTACATCTACTTACCACCCCTGTGAATATCCACTTCCCTTAAAAGTATACCACTCCCTTATACTGTTCTAGCATGTCGAGTGGTAGATTACTGGCGTCGTCTACAGTTCAGCTGGTCAATCTGGGTATCTTGAGACAATGCTACAATTGTCTCATGTACACAGACAACCCTCTCCTACTCCCAACAAACACAAATACGTGTGAGATATGCAACTATATAGCCAAACTGGAGGCTGAACTCTCTCAACTCAGGGCTGGCATGACCAGACAGGAGGAGATGGCAACCACACACACAACAATCCCAGTCCCACATAGACCTAACACAACTGCAAACCAAACACATAAAAACACAAAGACATACTCGGAGGCTCTAATAAAAAACTTACCAAAACAACAGAGAATCCCAAAGCAGACATCCAAAAATCCACCACCTCAAAATAAAACACATGCAACACATACTTCAATAAATCAGTGTGTCGACCAATCGCAGCCCTTAAGGCCAAACACCTTGCCTGATACACTAGTAATAGGTGACTCCATAGTCAGGCACACTGATGTCCCACTGACCAGGCTGAACAAGGAGAAGGTGACTGTGAGATGTCTATCGGGAGCTAGGATCCGCCACATAACACTCGCACTCAGGTCACTCCAAAGCAAGTACAAATATGACTCCGTCATTGTCCATGCTGGTGTGAATGACCTGAGACGTACCTCCCTGGACTACATGAAAAGAGACATAGAGGAGCTATCCAATTATGTAGCCCAGGCTGGTATGACCCTGACCCTGAGCAGCATCTTGCCCTCACCAAGAATGATACCACAATACAAAGACAAGATGATCAGCTTTAACAATTGGCTCAAGTACTGGTGTCATTCTAAGGGGATCCAATGTCTGTCTGTCTGGGATGATATGTTGGACAAGCCACGCTGGTTCGCAAGGGATGGCTTACACCTGTCACCACTGGGCTTCCGGATATTGGCTAAGGCTCTTGCCACCCCCATAGTGCCTTTTTTAGGCAAGGCTCAAAAGACAAACCCACCTCCTTAGAAAACAAAAATGGAAAAAAATAAGGGTATTGCTGCTCAACGCCAGAAGTCTAAATCTCAAGATGCAGGCACTTGATGCACTCCTCAGCATGGAGAACATCGACGTCTGTGCAGTAACTGAAACCTGGTTCAAGGCTCCTGAGAGCACCCCAGCCCAGGCTATACCTTGTATCATGCTTTTCGGCCCCAAAACCTGGGCCGAACCACAAAGAGAGGGGGAGTGTCCATATTCATAAAGGACACCCACACCTCCAGGTTAGCAGCAACACATGAAGCATCAGAGACCATACAGGTGCAACTAACCATAGGCAAAACTGCTATACAACTGGTAGCATGTTACAGACCACCCTCCCAATCTCAAGAACCCCACTCAGCCTTCCTGAAGACATTGGAGGATATGAATGTATCACAAAATACCATCATACTGGGAGACTTCAACTACCCAAACATAGATTGGGTACATTATTCTAGTCCTAATATCCTAGCCCAAATGTTCCTGGAATTCATAAATTCAAATGCACTGGAACAACTAGTCACCTCTCCCACTAGGGGAGATAATATACTAGACCTGATCATCACAAACATGGGGACAAAATGCTCCACACCGGAAGTATACCCCTCACTAGTGAGATCTGACCACAAACTAATCACCCTGGATATACATATCCCACCTCCACCCCCAGCACAAAAGACCACAGTGAAAAACTTCTCAAAAGCAGACTTCACTCTTCTTAAGACTGAGATGGTATCCTTTAAGCCCACTGTGCCAGTGGATACCACATCCCACAATGCCGAATCCTTCACAAATGCTTTCTATGGACATCTCCAAGAATGCATGTATCATGCAATCCCAAACAAATCCAAGTCCCTCTCCACCAAATGTAAGCGTCCTGTCTGGTGGACCTCAGCCATAAACAAATTATATAACAAAAGAAGGAAGCTACTGCACGTCAGAGCGAAATCCCATGAAGGGAAGACATCTCTGATCAACATTAGCAGAAAACTACGTTCTCTCATAAAAACATCCAAGGCAAACTCTGAGAGAAAAATCGCTAAGGACACTAAAGATAACCACAAAGCCTTCTTCAGCTATGTTAGAAACCTGGGTGGAAATCCTCAAATATGCTCAGAGTTGATTCACAACAACAAAAAATACACTGAACCCACAGATATTGCCAACATTCTGGCTGACAGGTTCAGTGCAAATTTCTCCCCTCCTTCACCCCCCAAAAGAAGAAATACTTATCCCAGCTGAATGTCCCTGTCATCTCAGATGTCCAAGTGAGAACCGCCCTAAACAAAGCAAAAAAACACAGCATCAATGGGACCTGACGGTATCCCGGGGTGCCAAGAGGAGCTAAACCCACACATAAAAATGCTATTTAACCTTAGCCTTACTTCGGGATATGTACCTGAACACTGGCGTACAGCAATGGTGGTCCCACTCCACAAGGGGGGGTGCCTCTACAGACCCTGGAAACTACTGCCCCATAAGCTTAACTAGCCTGGTCTGCAAAGCTATGGAAAGAATCATTATGGAACTCATAAACAGAGACATAGGGGACCTACAGACACTTGACCCCACCCAGTTCGGCTTTGTAAAGGGCAGATCCTGCCTTTTAAACCTGGTTGACTTTTTCGAAACAGTCACTAGAGCCATTGATGAGGGCAAAGCAATCCATACAGCATACCTGGACTTGGCTAAGGCCTTCGACACAATACCCCACTCAGGCATCATAGATAAGCTAAACAGCTTAAAAGTAAACCCTTATGTCACTAGATGGGTTGCAAACTGGCAAAAGGACAGAACCCATAAAGTTAAAATCACTGGAGCAATGTCAGACTCAAAGCCAGTCACAACTGGTGTCCCACAGGGATCTGTCCTAGGACCCCTCTTGTTCGGCATTTATTTCTCAGATGTTAAAGCAAACATGGGAGGGCTGTGGCTGACAAAGTTCGCAGATGACTGCAAACTAGGCGCCATAGTCGATACACCAGCAGACACACACATCCTACAAAAAGGCCTCACTGAAACGGACAACTGGTGCCATAGTCACGGCCTTAAACTAAATGCCAAAAAATGTATAGTCATCCCTTTGGAAAAACAAAGTACCCACAAATTATCACATAGACAGCAACCCACCGAGTACGGAAAAAGTAATCAGAGACCTAGGGACCCAAGTAGACAGCGACCTCTCATTTGACACCCACGTTGCCAAAGTGGTTAGAAAAACATTCTACCTTGCACACCTCATCATGAAGGGATTCACATCCAGATCCAAGGATGTCATTGTACCCCTATATTCCTCCCTCATCAGACCCATGATTGAGTACAATGCCCCATTTGGTATGTACCTCACCCGGCATTTGCAACAGCTGGAGAGACCACAAAAGTACCTCACCAAAAGGATCAAGGGTCTCCAACATATGTCTTATTCTGCCAGACTAAAGAAACTTCAGCTCTATTCAGTAGCATACCGCCTGCTCAGAGGTGATCTCTGCCTGACGTACAAGGCCATGTCCAATCAGGATCTGATGGACATGCTCCACCTCAAAAATCCAAATCCATCAGGACCACGAGAGCTAAAGACTTAAACCTTGGCACAAGTATGAATAGGACATGCTGGAGGGATAGATTCATAACCCAGAGGCTTCCCATGCTTTGGAACAGGATCCCAGTTCGTATTAGGCAGAGCCCCTCACTGACTCTCTTCAAGAGAAATCTTGATGAGTGGATGGGAGATCGTAAGTTTACCCCAGGGGTCACATCTGTGTCACTGCTAGACAGGGGCACAGTAAACTAATTCTATTATATAAGGGGACCTTCATTGTGACACTACTAGACAGAGGCACAGTATTCTAGATTTATTCTGTACATTTTAGTACCATTTCATGGGGTGGCAAAAGCCACATCACTATGGCTAGGCTTACAAATGCCCCACGGCAGATAGCCTAGTACTATACTATGAAACTATGAAACTATAATAAATCTCTTCTAGTGCCTCGGCTACAACGAGCCTTTACAGAGTCAAGTGGGATAAGTTGATCCTTCCAATAGAACAAGGTGGTTTAGGGTTACCTGATGTGAATGGATATTTTAGAGCCACACAGTTAAGGCTCTTATACATAACACAAGCAGAAAGTTACAGTTCAAAGGGGAAAGGTATGATGACGACACAAGGGGGATTCAAGAAATAAGGAGAGAGTATGATGCTGGATGCAGATCCTTAAGGAGATTAATAACAGTCATACAGAATATTATATTCATAAAGCAACAGAAAGTAGTTTAAGAACTAAGACAATACAGGGAATGGAGAAAGGAGATTCTGCCAATAGGGAGGACTGCAATTACAGGTATAGAGAATAGGCAAAAGGGCTGGAATTATAGAGAATAGGCAAGAGGGCTGGAATGTACTGGAGGAAACTGGCCAAGAAACCAAGGTATTGGGGAAAATAATCAGAGAGGGAAAGGTAATAGAATGGGGAGATGCCAAGAAGACATTTGAACTGCAGGTTAGAGATGGTCTTACTTATCAGGGCTTGATATCAGAGTATAAGCCAACAGGAAGGGATGGGGTACCCTAAGTGAAAGACCTGCACTGGCAGATTTTGTAGTTGAATCTAGAACATAAGCTGTTGTCATAAAAAGGATAATTAGTAGGGCATATAAAATACAGCAAGATAACTACAGGCATAAGAGGAGCTTAGAATAGACTGGGATGAGAGACGAGATAAGCAATTCACAAAGCAATTGGAGGATACATGTATGGCTCCCAAACATGCAAGAAAGTCTATGAGACTTAAGATTTTTGCTTGGAAGTGTCTGCATATGTATTATCATATCCCAGTAATATTCCAAAGAATTTTTTTTCTCAGGTAGATGACAAATGCTGTAGATGTGATGAGGAAAAAAAGGTAACTGGGAACATATGCTTGGGGAGTGTAATGAGTCGGCAGACTTTAAAAATTCCTACAGAGTAACCTGACAGAAATACTAGATGAGCAAATGGATGCAACTAAAGAAGTTATTTGTTTTTTTTTTACCTGGGATACAGAATCTGAACTGCCTAGACATAGTAAGGTCTTGTTAAAGATTAACTCTGGTGGATGCCAAAAAAAAAAAAAACAATTTGAATAAAACCAAAGTTGCATTTAATATACTTAAGCACAATAAAATCTTTTCGTTGAATTAAATAAAACAACTTCCTCAGAAAAAAAATCTATACAGAAAACAGGGGTTTAAATTCCTCTCTTCCTTATCACGTGGTTGCTAAACATTAATTGATAGGTTAACTGCATAATGAAACACTCGTAAACCCCTCCCCAGCCTTACAAACTTCAGAATGATACATGTTGTGTGTTACAGTTTCGTAATGTCAAATGGCAACAACAAACCACTCAATAAAATATGTCTTACATAAAAAGACAATGTTAACATCAACAAAAAATAAATAAAATAGTTAAAATAGTTAATATAAGCAAAGAACTTAATCCACACCCAGGGAGTAAACATGCCGTACACCACAAATAGAGCAATGAGGTAATAAAACATCAAACACTGGTGTCGGAATGAACAAAGCTGGAGCCAGATAAAATAGTGTAGCCTTCAGAATAACAAATGTCCACCAAATAAATGATCCAAATAAATCATAGTAAAATCTTTAATTCACCATATCAGACATTGGTAAGCGCTTTCACCCAAAAAGGGCTTCCTCAGACCATACAAACTTCATAGTACAATAAAACATTATATATGAGAAATGGCGCCAAACCATCATAATCAATCAACACCCATTAACAATAATTACACTGCTAAAAAATCTAATACATATAAATTCATACACTTCTGATACATATATATTATAAATAATACATCTATAAAATAAATATAACTACATTTAAAATATGCATAAATAAAGTGTATGCATGAGCATACATATAAATATCTCATTAAAACTATGAACACTTATAAGAACAATATAAATATAAGAACAATATCAGTCAATGGGGGTGGCTCGTGGTTCATAAAGAAATCTCTAATACATAATCAAGCAAAAGTGTCAGTTTATATACCTATAGGGTCCATACAATAAGTCACTTCAGCCTTCTGTTCTTTAAGAAGGGCCTCAATGATACTTTGTCATTCAGACCAGGGTGTCTATCAGCCCTTAGCCTGATAATCCACTTGGCCTCCTGCGTCTCTGTCCTGTTTCTGATGTCTCCACCTGTAGAATTAACTGGGATTTTTTCTATCACTTTAAATAAAAAAGTATGAGTTCTATCTGTGCTGATGTAATGCTTGGATAGAGCATTTACATGGGACCTGATTCTAATTTGGTACAGATGTTCCCTTATTCTATCTTTAAGTTTCCTGTTGGTCTTCTCAACATAGAATGCATCACATGAGACACAGAATGCCAAATAGATCACATGTTCAGACTGACAGTTTGCATGGACCCTGAATTCGTAACTCTTACCACTTAAGGGATGTATAAAAAACCCATTAGAGTCAATGCTACTACAAAAATTGCATTGATTGTAGGGAAATGTACTAACTAATACTGTGGAATGCTGTGTGTATCTAGAAAGGCATAGTAATTCCTTTAAATTAGATTTGTGTTTGTATACAATCAAGGAGTATCACTTATAACTTCTTTGATCTCAGGATCTACTAAAAGTATGCGCCAATGTGTTCTAATAATGTCTTTAATCGCACCTATATCCTGTGTGTAATAGATGGGTATCCTTACCCCATTTTTACTCGCTGGACTGTCATCACAGTCGTGTCTCCCCTCACAATAATCAGAGAAGTAGGGAATTGCTCTGTCTATCCTCAAGTTGGACAAATCATGGAATCCTTTCTGTATATCACTGCTCTTATAGGCTCTAGTTTCAAATCTAGTAGGCAAATCACTTAGTTATGTGTTCAAATTCTCAGGTAGAGGCGTATCGCGTGAAATTCTCATAACCAGACCTCTCTCTATATTCCCAAAAATAAATCCTGGGTGCATACTATGTCTGTGTAAAAATGCATTCCTGTGGCAGGGTTTCCTATACAGCCCCGTGTTTAACAAGCCACTATCAAGTCTTTCAACATACACATCAAGAAAAGAGATCCGTCTATCTGAAAATTCATAACTAAACTAGAGCCGATAAGAGCAGTGATATACAGAAAGGATTCCATGATTTGCCCAACTTGAGGATAGACAGAGCAACTTTAAATAAAAAAGTATGAGTTCTATCTGTGCTGATGTAATGCATTCCACAGTATTAGTTGGTACATTTCCCTGCAATCAATGCAATTTTTGTAGTAGCATTGACTCTAATGGGTTTTTTATACATCCCTTAAGTGGTAAGAGTTATGAATTCAGGGTCCATGCAGACTGTCAGTCTGAGCATGTGGTCTATTTGGCATTGTGTGTCTCATGTGATGGATTCTATGTTGAGAAGACCGACAGGAAACTTAAAGATAGAATAAGGGAACATCTGTACCAAATTAGAATCGGGTCCCATGTAAATACTCTATACAAGCATTACATCAGCATAGATAGAACTCATACTTTTTTATTTAAGTGATAGAGAAAATCCCAGTTAATTCTATAGGTGGAGACATCAGAAACAGGACAGAGATGCAGGAGGCCAAGTGGATTATCAGGCTAAGGGCTGATAGACACCCTGGTCTGAATGACAAAGTATCATTGAGGCCCTTCTTAAAGAACAAAAGGCTCAAGTGACTTATTGTATGGACCCTATAGGTATATAAACTGATACTTTTGCTTGAGTATGTATTAGAGATTTCTTTATGAACCACCAGCCACCTCCATTGACCGATATTGTTCTTATATTTAAATTATTCTTATAAGTGTTCATAGTTTTAATGAAATATTTATATGTATACTCATGACTACACTTTATGTATACAAATTTTAAATGTAGTTATATTTATTTTATAGATGCATTATTTATAATATATATGTTTCAGGACTGTATGACTTTATATGTATTAGATTTTTTAGCAGTGTAATTATTTTTAATGTGTTAATTGATTGATTATGATGGTTTGGCACCATTTCTCATATATAATGTTTTATTGTACTATGAAGTTTGTATGGTCTGAGGAAGCCCTTTTTGGGTGAAGGCACTTACCCATGTCTGATATGGTGAATTAAAGATTTTACTACGATTTATTTGGATCGTTTATTTGGTGGACATTTGTAATTCTGAAGGCTACGCTATTTTATCTGGCTCCAGCTTTGTTCATTCCGACACCAGTGTTTGATGTTTTATTACCTCATTGCTCTATTTGTGGTGTACGGCACGTTTACTCCCTGTGTGTGGATTACGTTCTTTGCTTATATTAACTATTTTATTTATTTTTTGTTGATGTTAACATTGTCTTTTATGTAAGACATATTTTATTGAGTGGTTTGTTGCTGCCATTTGACATTACGAAACTAACACACATGTATCATTCTGAAGTTTGTAAGGCTGGGGAGGGGTTTACGAGTGTTTCATTATGCAGTTAACCTATCAATTAATGTTTAGCAACCATGTGATAAGGAAGAGGGGAATTTAAACCCATTTCCTGTACAGATTTTTTTCTGAGGAAGTTGTTTTATTTAATTCAACGAAAAACTTTTATTGTGCTATATTAAATGCAACCTTGGTTTTATTCGACTTGTTCATGGTATTGGTGTCTCGCTGGCAGACTTGCCTGAGCGGGTTCATGTGTTTGAGTTTATAGTTTTTTCTTGAGTTTGTGTTTTAAAAAAAAACAATTACTAGAAAATGTAAAATCAAAGTCTAAACCAACCATATTTGTAGTAGTAAATATTGTAACACAGATAAAAGTAATATTTTCAGGCACAAAATTCAAGTCCTAAAGTGAAAAAAAGTCATGTTTAATATGTCTAGGTTTTAAGATACCCTTCAGGAAATTCAATATTGACAGATCAGAAGAAATCTGCAGGTAAGTTGGTAGGCATGCAGACACAGCAGTAGGACAGAGAAAGATGGCCTTTAAATGTACAGCAAGTTAAAACTTCAGTTGTACAAATATATGAGATGATTCAAACCAGTATAATAAGTGGGGCAAGACATACTCGAGGAACCCTCCTTAACCTAAAATATAAAGATTTTCAA
The DNA here is from genome assembly GCF_019279795.1 of Protopterus annectens. Lineage (NCBI taxonomy): Eukaryota > Metazoa > Chordata > Ceratodontiformes > Protopteridae > Protopterus > Protopterus annectens. The sequence goes on from NC_056739.1 coordinate 1,182,372,767, forward strand.
CTTAACCTCACATGATTTTGTTATTGAAAGCTCTCTTGCTTCTTTTATAATGTTAACAACTCATAGGTTCATAGCTGGTTACTAGGCTAGCGACCCTAGAGCCTTTATAAGATTAGCCATATTAATCCAGGGTTGCTCCAACTGTCCTTGGCTAGATGGACGTACTTTACAGATCAGCACCAACTACCCCTGGCCATGAGGGACATGGGTGCCACCCCCGGGGTGAATTTTCAGTCATCCATCCATTTGTCCAGGTCGCACTTGAATAGGGTCACTGAAGAGCTCTGCTTCACCTGAATTAGAAGTTTAATGCAGAGCAGTGGCAATCCCTGGGAAACGTACCTTCCTCTCTAGAATGTTTTGTTAATGTCACTGGCAATGTTGAGATCCCTAGACAGAGTGATTCTAGTGCCATTTGATTTGCAGATGTGCGGCATTTCCATCAGGTCAGGGTCAGAGACGGCTCTGTAGGCCAGGCACAAGTCACCTCTCAATAACGTATACAATACACAGTACAGTGACAAAGCTTTCAGTCTATCCACGTAAGGTCATGGTTTGGAGGCCCTGTATGTTCTTAGTGAGAAACCTCTGTGGTCTCTCTAGTTGCTGCAGGTGTCTGGTGAGATATATGCAGAAGGGAGCATTATACTCTACTAATGGTCTGACTAGGGTCAAGTAAAGTGGGGTTATAACATCCTTCGACCTGGATGCAATGTCTTTACTTAACTCATTACATCTGAGTGACCCCTCCAGGTGCATCTACAGTTAACTCTACTGACGCCTCTAGACATCAAATATTGCTTGTTCATATTTGCATTAATAATTCCAAAACCATGCTATGTATACAGTTTTAAAAGATTTCATTTTAAAGCTTACACAGTGGCAAACTCAACTGCATTAATATTTGAACCTTGTCTAGTGCAGGTAAATAGACATTAACTGTTGTTTTCAAGATATTAATTTATATGGATATAATTTTCACATTTTTTTAAATATCTCAATAACCAAGTAACACAGACAGAACTCCTTAGTCTCATATGAAAGTTCCCAGCTAGATGAATACAATGCTGCTGACAGTATGTAAGCATCTTGAGTGGTTGCTGAGATATTGTAAGTTCTTTACAAAATATTACAAATCTAATGGTTACTATGTTTACTGTGACTTGTAAAATTTGGTTCAAGACTTAGAATCTAAAGAATACTACCACTACAAAAATTGTTTGTCCTGAAGAGTTTGCAATTTATACTTCTTTCATAACCCCTACGGTTCCAGAGATATGAACATTTGTTCAAATGTGAGGACATAATTTGATTCTGTCAAAAGACTTAGGCTCCGCCCATTGGAAGTTATATTGCAAACTTCTTGAGCTCCACTGGAGTGATTGAGTTAAGAGATGCGCAATGTAGAAGGCTTTCCTTACCACTGAAAACCTGGTGGTCAAAGTTCAGAATGCTGTCAACCTGTGTTCCCAGATCTCACACCATTGGGTTTGAACTTAGAAGGGTGCTGTCAATATTGTAATTAGTGGAGAATTCTACTTTGCCAAACAGGATAATAATGCACTTTTTTGCATTTAGTTTTAGACCAGGACTTTGACACCAGTCATTTGTTTGTGTTATCCCCTCCTGTAATATATTAACATTGATGGGGGATGCAATGATTGCACCTAGTAAGCCAAAGCCCGTCTACTTTAGCCTGGACTTCTGAGAAACAGATTCCAAATAGTAAAGGCCCCAGTACAAATCCTTGTGGCATGTCACTGGTGACAGGTCTACTGGTAGAGATGGAGTCACCAACTTTGACAGTATGTGTTCTGTTGTTCAGCCAATTAGTTATCCATCTAGTAATATAAGGGTTAACACCTAGCTGGGAGGGTTTTTCAATGATACCCAAGTGGGGGATTTTGTCAAAGGCTTTGGCTAGGTCCAGACAGGTGGTATGCACTGTTTTACCTTCATCCAGGGCTTTGGTGACTTTCTCAAAGAAGTCCACCAGATTCAATATGTATGATCTACCCTTAACAAAACCAAACTGGGTTGGGTCTAGAGTTTGAAGGTCACCTATGCCCTTGTTAAGGTCCATGAATATCCTTTCCATGACCTTGCGGATGAGGCTGGTTAGAATTATGGGTCTATAGTTCCCACAGAGGGTTAATGGCCCTCTTTTTTGCAAGGGAATTACAGTTGTTGTTCTCCATTCTGCTGGTACAAAGCCAGTTTTCAGGCTATGGTTAAAAAGAACGGCAACCTAGGTCCTGTTCTATATTGCTCAGTAAGCAACCAGGGATGTTATCTGTTCCCCACTGAGGCCAGGTTTTTGGCCTTGGACAGCGCAGATATGACTTAATCTCTAAGATACTAGTAAATAACTGATGTCAGGTATGCTTTGGGGTATGGCTGGTGGGGATAGGGAGGTGAAATTTACACCAAATCTGTCAGCTAGCTGGTTGGCAGTTTCTTCTAGTATAGTGTGAATGTTACCATCTGCAACCAATTCGGCACATAGCTGGGCACTCCCTTTTACATTTTGGATGTAGTTAAAGAATGCCTTATGATTGTCCTGCTAGGGATGTTATTTTTGCTTCATAATTAACTTTAAAGGACTTTACAAGACTTCTGATTTGCTTGTTCAATCTGAGGAGGAAATTCTTCCTCTGCAAAGGCAGTTGTCTCTTGTTCTTGGACATCGGTTTCTTCCTTTTGTTATACAATTTGTTTATACTAGACGTCCACCAAGGTGGTTTGTTTTTTTTTTTTTTTTTTGGGAGGGCCTGGTTTTAAGCCAGTCAGGAACGGCTGAGTCTATACAGTTGCTAAGACAATTATACAGGGCATTTGTGTACATCTGTGCATAAGACTCATTACTGCCTGTGATTGCAGGGGGTATACAACTTTTTATACCATCACTTAGTAGGCTGTAGTTTGCTTTAGAGAAATTCCTTAGTTTTTTTCTACTATGGGGGTGTGGGGTCCAATAGTTACTTTGAATGAGACTGATTTATGGTCTGAAAGTCCAGGAACCTCTAGGTGAGCATATATGAGCTTGAGTATGTTATATATAGCTAGCAATGATGTGGTAGGGTGTTTTGCCTATAGTTAATTGGGCATGGAACAGTTTGAGAAAGTCATACTGTTTGACCAGTCTTGAGGTGTACATGGCTTTAATGAAGATGGATACACCTCCACCTTTGGTTTTTTCACTCTCATTCTGAGGTCTGAACGTGTGAAAGGCATTGTAGCCTTGCATAGCTGGGGTGCTCTCTGTAGCCTTGAACCATGTTTTAGTGACTGCACAGACATCAGCATCTTCCAAGGTGAGGAGTGCTTCCAGGGAGTGCAGTTTTGTGTTTAGACTCCTAGCATTAAGCATTAAAACCTTGAGTTTGTCTCCAGTGGATTTTGCTATGTTGGACGTTTTGTCGTTTTGACATTGCCTAAAAAAGGCATTATGGGGAGAGGCAAGCACCTCACTATCCAAAAGCCTAGGGAAGACATGTGTGGACCATCCTTAGTAAAGCAGCGAGGCCTGTCGACCATGTCTTACAGGCTGACAAATACTGGATCGCCTGGAATTTTTAAATTGTGGCGCCATCCTGGGTGAAGGTAGAATACTGCTTAGGGCTAGAGTCATATCTGCCTGGGACACTGAATCTGAGAGTTCAGTCATGTCTCTCTTCACATAGTCCAGGGATGTACGTCTCAAGTCATTCACCCCATCATAGACTATGACAGAGTCATAACGGTACTTGTTGAGCAACCTGACTGCATGCGTGATAGGATGGATCTGGGTACACAAAGACTACTGCATTACAGTCCAAATACCCTGTATTCTGAACATTTGCAGCTGGTCTTCCCAGATGCAGCTATCTGTCCTCCAAACTTGGTTTGGAAGACAGAGTGAGAAAAGCATCCATATGGGCAGATTCTGAGACGGGCACTACCAGTTATTTAGAGGCACAGCAGCAAAGACTATTCAGCAACCACTGAACTTTCATTATATACAGTCTCATAATAATTATCATAATGCAGGGCATGTAATGAAAGGCCATGGGGGAAAACACTGCCAATGGTTTTATTAACTAGGAATATCCTACATGAACTGAGTGATACAGCAGACCATGACCTGGGCTATAAAAAATTGATACAGCAATAGTCACAACTATCCTCAGAACAATTCTATAGACCATCTGAATAACAAACCTGGACAGACTGATGCCCAAAAGACTGGAGCAAAGTCACTATAACAGTAAAAACACATGATTTATTAATCGGATCTTGTCACTACTAAGAAATCATTCAGACAAGGAAATTGATTATGAGTAGAGTCCTAACATATGCCAATATGAGAGTTACGCAATTTGAAAACTCTGAAGGCTGTAGATACCAAATGCAAGACATGATGGCTTTAAAATAGATTCTGTTCCCTTTGAATCTTGAGACACTTTCTTGTGACTTGTGAATGGGGATACACACATTAAGCATCCTCCTTGTTCAGAAATGCCATGAAAGCCTGATGATCTATCAGGGAAATGGACATTAAAACATTCAGAACTTTTTGATAACCAGAAACATATCCAGTTGAGAAAAAGACCAGAATTTTGTCTATGTTTTTGCTTTTCTGTGGAACAATGAAAAATTGTAAAAGGTTTCCTTTATCTCTCTCTGTTGATGTGACAGACACTCCACTGCCTTATTTAGAGTTAAAGTAAAGTCAGCTTCAGTATCATATCCATTTATTGGACCAGTGTTTACAGAATATATCCCAAAATAGGGGAATGAGCAAATTCCATGAGAAAACACTGGAAAATCGGAGAAGGATCTTCTCACCTGTCAATGCCATAGAAAATGTTAATCTCTCCCTATGGATGAAACTGCAGCCCTAAGGGTGGAAACCAGGCCAAAAGTCAGTTTGTAAGTTTTTGCTGTTAGAACTCAAGTGTGTGTATGTAGGGGGGGGGGGCAAAGAGCTATTTCCCTTTCAGCTATTCCTTCTGGCCTAACTGCTGCTTCTGAGAAAAATGACCATTGGAACCAACTTTTTCTTCATACAAACTAATTTTCAATTCTACTGAGTTGTTTTAGCAGAACTGGGCATGGACATTTGTGTGTGTAATGTGTGAAGTCGCTTTTTGTTTTACATTTAAGTGAGAGATACAGTCCATGTTTTACTTTATTTTTATTGTACTTTTTTCGACTAAAAGTGAGTGTAGACCTATGTGTAGATCTATGTTTAGTGTTTTTTTTTAGATGAGCCATGGTGTTTTTGGGTCATGTGCAGCTTATTAATTTAAATTTATTATTTACTCATTTTTTTAACTTTAGTTTTGAATGAGTAGCACAAAGCTGCAGAGAAGTTTGAAGCTGGATAGTATATTTTCAGCCTGTGATAATTAACTATATCAAATGCCTTTAGCAGGTCTCAAAAAGAAGTGACAGCTACTTTGCTGTGGCTTTGCTAATCACTTACATGCAACAACAACATCTAATAAGGCTACTTCTGTTCTGTGTGCAGGTATGAATTAATGTTGTAACTCATTAGAACATTATTGACCAGATAGTGGAAAAAATGTAAATGCGGACATTCTCTAGTATTTCTGGTAACAGAAACAGCAAGTCAATAGATTGCTTAGGTCAGTAATTTGCAGCCTTTATGCAGGGAAACAATGACTGCTCACTGTCAAATTGATGGAACAAGAACGTGTTTTACTGGAATTCTTAGTAAGTGGAGTAACTGGGTAGGTAACAACACTAGTATTTTAACAGTTTTAACCTTTATGTAGTAAACTTGAACAAAGCTGCCTACAGACAGATACTTATCCAAGTTTTAATTTCAGAAGCAAATTATATGCTGGACTACATATAACAATATGGGTGGAAAATGCATAGTATTCTCCATTGGTAGTACTTGGTAGGTGAATTAATTCAAATATCTTGCACCCTGAATAAAAACAATCAGTAAATGGAATACCCAAGTGATCTGCAAACTCTTCACTACTTAGGTCAGGGGACTGGGAAGGCATAAAGTTGTCCTGGTTCAGGAACTTATCTGTATCATTTAAGAATATTCTGGCGTTATGAAATTGGCATATTTCTGCCTCAGACAGACTCATTTTGCAGTGAGATCAATCTTCATCGGATATTTAGAACACATGTAGTGCTAACGAGTCCTAAGGGCTTGATCTAGGGAATAAAATAAGGGTGGGTCTTTAGTCTGACTCTTGATCTGGGTCCCTATTGAAAGTGAGCCCTATAACAAAGAAACATGAAGGATAAAGACTAAAGAACTGCATCGAATCTCAAAACTCAATGTAATGCCATTAAATTGGTTTTGTAGGAGGCCTTCCTTCCTTGCATCCCCCTGATATAGGTGTCTGTGTTCCCCACACCATTGCTATTTACCAATACTAACTCTTAAGGTCACTGTACCACAGAGTAAGGGGAATATTCCAATGTACAACAACTGTGGACTTGTAAAATAAATAAATATTTACTATTTGTTAACCGGGTTGGTCCAACTGAGCTCAAGCCCACTTTCAGTGGAGACTCAAGGAGATAAGCTCCAGTAATACATGTACAATTCCATTAAAAAAGAAAACAAACAGCAGAAACAGCTACAACAGAAGGGGAAAAAAAGTTTTACAGGAATATTTTATATATATATATATATATATATATATATATATATATATATATATATATATATAGCAATTTATAGAACAGCCAAAAAAAACCCCAACATTTTAAGTGGGGGGCTTTGCCCCACACACCCCCCCTACTTAAATATACCTACTCCAAGATTGCACTACAGTGCCAAAAATGGCAAAGTGACAGAAGCGGCCAAGCAACATCTTTCTCTGGGAAAGAATTTGCTTAAAAGCCGCTTCATCATTTTGCATTTTCGACATTTACAGTTCGAAGAAGACGCATTTGACATAATGCGTCTTTGTTCTTCTGACAGGAACCCTAAGGGAAGGGTGTCTTTAGAAAACCATGGAGCAAAATTTGATTTTATTCTGATTTTATGAGAGGGTGTCAGTGAATTGAGAATATCTAAGAAGATGTTATTAAATTTTTGTACAGGGGAAGTGTATATAGACATGACCAATTAGAGTATTTCATAGAAAGTTGTAGGGTTGAAGGTAGAGTATTTATGACAGTCTTTAAGAAGGTGGGGTCTGTTAAGATAGACATAGTGCCGCAGGGTATAGATAGGTAGGTAGTCACTTATGGTATCTGGTAGTGTGGTGGGATTGTGATAATGGTGACAGTTGGTAGTCAATATCCAGTCAAGGATGGTCCCAGTGTTGGAGTGTTTGTTCAAGTGAGTGGGGTAAATCCAAAGAGATTGATGGTATGAACAGGGGAGTCTGAATTTAGTATTTTCCAGTCAATATTCACATCACCTAGTAGTACGCTTTCATATGGTATGTTTTGGGAAGCCCAGGATAGTATGCTTTCTAGTATTGAGATATCACTGCCAGGAGGGATATATATAGAAGCAACTGCAATTTTTTGTGGGAGTTCATGTGACAGTTCAGACATAAGAGTTCACCTGGGTGGAAGTCAGTTAGTTGGGAGGATGGGGGGATAAGTTGTTCAGAACAAAGTATAGCAACTCCACCTCCTTTTTTAGAGATCCTATTGTGATGGAAAATAATATAGCCTGTTGGTAGGATTTCTTTGCTTGAGATACGAGGTTTTAGCCACGTTTCAGATAACGTTAAGATATGTGGGGAATAATGGGAGATGAAAGACTCAAGTTCTGTTACTTTGTAGAACAGGCTTTGAGTATTTTTGGAAAGTAAAGACAGGGTTTTAAGGAAGGGTGGAGAAGGGGTGTGTGGAAATGGAGAAGGTAGAGAGATATGTGGTTTGGTTAGTAGTGTAAAGTGATGTGGAGGGACCTCGGTTGGAGTATACGTCACCTGATAGTAGGTGCAGTGCAGAAGTTAAGGAGAGCTTGGAAGTATAAAAGTTATGTAAATATTTGTCTTTACGTCTTGGTGAATTAGAGGTAGAGAAGCTTAAGTTCTTGGTTTTGAAGAGATGGCAGAAGGAGAAGTTGAATAAGGAGGAAGACACATGATAAGATAGGGAGGTGTTTTGTTTACTGTCACAATGGGAGAGAGTTTCTGCAGGTTTTAGATAATGGAGGCTGTTATGACAGGAGGTTGAGTAGGAGAGGAGGAGAAGTAAAGAGGTTGTTAAAATGCAATACAGCATGATTTTAGAAAGAAGGGGTAGAATAAGGGTGTTTTAACTTAAAAATAGATAAGACATAAAAAAGAGAGAAAATGACAGGTTGAAGACTTGAAGGAGACAGAAGGAGAAGAGGGGGAAAATGCCTGGGTAAAGTTTTGAAAGAAAAGATGTAGAAGAAGGGGAGAATGTCTGGGTGAATAATTAGAGGAAAAATAGGTTAATGACTTGTGGAATTGGGGTAGTGTTGAGGTGGAAGATTAGTTTGTAGATGATGTGAGGTTGGAGGGTGGGGAAAGAGATGTTTTTTATTAGAGATGAAATAAGAGGTTGTTCTAGTATGGATTAGTGGGTGGAGATAGAGTGTGGGTGGGTTGAAGGTGAAAGGGTGATGAGGGGGAGGGGATTCAGTGCATAGGATAGATGTAATGAGCAGGGGGGTGGGAAAGGGTAGGATAGGGGAGGAATGAGTCTGAGTGAAACAAGGGCAAACAAAGCAGGATGACCCAGGTAGTGACTGTTCACCCGGAGTCTAAATAAGCAATCGGTAAGTCATTGTCTTAGAAATGTATTAAAAAGTGGAGTAGTTAAATCCGTACTTATAGTTCTGTTTTCTCTTAGCTGCTGTGTAATTTTTTATTTTTCCAGGTCTACGTTTATCCAATTAGTGGGTGAGCAAGATCCGATGCATACCTAAGGGTTGAAATAAAAGTTAATGCATGTAAAGTTCGTACTGGAGCTAAAACTGGCTAATTATAAGGGAATGTATTTTGAAGCTAAAACAGACTAATATGATAAACCAGGAGTACAGAGGTTCAGCTGGGAGAACACTAATAGCAATAGGAAGGGGTAAGGGAGACAAACAGGAGTGTGGCCGGTGATGTGGAGAAAAACTAGTTGTGGAAGACTGCACAAGCACTGGATTTAACAGTTGTACTTAATATACATAAAATCAGTCTCTGCTGAAGGATGCAGGTAGCAGCAGTATTCAGTTGCCGTTTTAAGGAAGAGAGGTCTACCTGTGAATATGGCAGCAAACTGCCACTGTAAAAAGGGGCTTCACTTCTAAAAAAAAAAAAAAAAAGAACAAAAATAAAATGGGAGATTAGGGAATTAGTTCAAGAAGGGCTTCACACTGTTGAAGTAGGAACTTAAAACAAATATTTACAGAGACATGGATAAGCGGGGATAAAGATCACTGGGTAGATGCTGGATGTATAAGAGTTTGCAGGTGAGGGAAAAGTAGTCTTAGGGAAAGCTGGATAGCGATAAGAGGAAAAACAGAAACAATACAAGTAAAGGGGTAATAAGTGACTAAGAGGGTAGAGGAAATGAGTAAAATAAGAGAGAAAAAGAGGGCAGAGAAATAGATGTAGGCTAGAATAGAGAGCAAAGAAATGGACACAGGTAGCAGATATGAGAAAGGCAAATGTAACATAGCATTCAACAGTAAAAGCAATAAAATGTTAGGTCTGGAGCAAGATCTAGTAGTGGTTAGTTTGACAAATGACTTTTTTAAACACTGCGGTGGTGGTGCTGCGGTAGCGTTGTCGCCTCACAGTTAGACGTTGCACGTTTGATTCTCGGTTAGAGCGTCTTCTGTGTGTCGAAATGCGTGAATGGGCATTCCTTCGTTGAAGGTTGTGCGTTAGGCCTGGCAAGCCAGCACGTAAAAATCTACTGCCAATCATTAGCGGACCGCAGTTCCGCTGTGGCGACCCCTAACTGGGAAAGGCCGAAAGACAGTTATGCAGTAAGTTCAGTAACAAAAAAAAAACAATAGAAATTAAGCCTGGAGCAAAGCTGGTAAAAGGTAGTGGCAAGAAGTACTATCAGATAAGCAGCATGTAACACTATATACTATATGTGTAATAAGACATTAGCAGAGGATTCACTTTAGCAATTACAACTATGAAGCTATTGTGTTAATCAGACTAAGCAGACTAAGCAGCATGTAACACTATGTGTGTCATAAGACATTAGCAGGGGGAAATATTTCAACAGCTACAACTGTATAGCTATTGTATACATCAGACTAACAGAAAAGCAGAAAAGTAGTTCAATATATATATGAAAAATTAACAACAGCAGAAACTCACTTGACGAGTACTTTACATCAGGTAGAAACCGAAAAATGCAGGTATTATAACCAGGGTAGACTGCTCAGTAAGTTAACAATTAAGGAAATACATGGTTAAGAACAAATAGTAAAAAAGAGATGTCTGTCTATCATTAAAATAATTGTGACAAAAGAATTGTTTAATACAAAATCCCACAGTCAAATAATGAGTGGGAAAATCTGCACGGGTACTCCAGTAAGGGGAACCCACTGATTTACAAAGTAACCTTACAGTGCTCAGATACCTTCAAATGACAAGAGAAGAAGAGCTAGAAGAGGTAAACACTATGATAGCACTAATGCCAGACATACAAAGCAAATACCAGATAAATATTCTACAGCCAGCTAAAATATCTATTTAACAGTGTGCCTATGCACTAGGCCAAGCAGTTGCAATAAACTATGGTCTGAGGTAAGTATTGAGTATACTGTGAAATTTGTCAAGAACACTCAAGAATAAGCTAGGCATTCATATAACTGTTTACCAGTGAAAAGTACACTTACATGAGTAAAGTAGTCTTTCACATCACCAAAGGTCAGAGCAATACAGTTAGAAATGGCAGAAAGAAAGATGGTACGGAGAGCCAGGTAGTTTTTAAATTGCGCAAAGGATCATGGGAGGGTGGCCAAGTGATGTCATGCTGGTTAAATTACCAGCAAGGTAGCCCTTGATAATATACAGTGAAGTAGATGACCCAGGTTGTGACTGCTCACCAGAAGTCTAAGTAAGCAATCAGTAAGTCGGTGTCTTAGAAATGTATTAAAGTGGAGTAGCTAATCTGTACTTATAGTTCTGTTTTCTCTTGTTATTTGCTGTGTAAATTTCTATTTTTTCAGGTCTATGTTTATCCAATTAGTGGGTGGGCAAGATCTGATGCATATCTAAGGGTTGAAAATAAAAGATAATGCATGTAGAGTTCATACTGGAGCGAAAACCGGCTAATTATGAGGGAATGTACTTAACAGTTTGTACTGAAATTAAAACAAACTGATACAATAGACCAGGAGTACAGAGGTTCAGTTGGGAGAAAAAAGGAACAGCAATAGGAAAAGGCAAGGGAGGAGTCAGAAGAGAAATATATTTCATTTTTGCATATTTAGCCTCACAGCTCAGAGGACAATAATTGTGATCACCACACTTTCAACAGGACCCTTCTTGATTTCTGCAAAAGTTGCAGTTACATGCAAGATGTTTGGAAAAATCACATTAAAAGTACTGTACATCCATCAAGAGGTAGACTGTGAAGCATAGTCTAGCACTCAGGGCTTGATAAAAAGTTCTATCTTAAGCTTGCTCATATTCCTGCAAAAGCAGAACTCTACTTTTCATGAATTTTAATGTGACCTTGGACACCAAATATGTGCAGACGATCATGTGCTACACTGGCTGTGACCACGACTTTGTGAGTATTAAGGTCATGCCTACTGGACCTGGTGGACTTCTTTGAGAAGGTCACAAAGGTAATGGATGGCAGTAAAACAGTGCATACTCACTACCTTACCCTGGCTAAGGCATTTGATACAATACCACACTCTAGTATTGTTAAATAAAACTTGCAGAATTGGGCATAAATCCCTATATGAAGCTCTGGATAACCCACTGGCTCAAAGATAGGACCCAAGGAGTTAGCACTGGGTGAGATCACCTCCACAAAGAGACAGGTCACCAGTAGAATCCCTTCTCAGAAGTCATGGCCAGTATCAAAGACCTCTGGCTGACCAAGTTTGCAGATGATTGCAAAACTAGTTGTAATCACAGAATCCTTCCTAGATGCAAACATCTTACAAGAGTGTCTAGCATAGACAAATGACTGGTGCCACAGCTTAAAACTCAGTGCCAAGAAATGCATTACAGTACCCTTTGGGAAGTTGGCCACCCCAGGAAACTACATCATCAATAAAACACCCTTAAGCGTAGGCCCACTAGTCAGGGAACACATGTAGACAGTAACCTGTCCTTCGAACAACATGTGTCCAACTAATTAAGCACTGGGTGAGACCACCTCCACAAAGAGACAGGTCACCAGTAGAATCCCTTCTCGGAAGTCATGGCCACCCCAGAAAACTACATCATCAATAAAACACCCTTAAGCGTAGGCCCACTAGTCAGGGAACACGTGTAGACAGTAACCTGTCCGTCGGACATGTGTCCAAGTAAGTCAGAAAATCCTTCTATGTTGCTCAACTTATAAGTAAGGGCAAGGCATCTAGGTCTAGGGAAGTCACTGCACCCCTACACTCGGCCCTTATCAGACCCATCATAATGCAATCTGACCAGACACATGCAATTACCGGAACATCTACGGAGGGTCCTTACAAAAACAAACACCATCAGAACTACTAGATATAAAGATCTACATTTTGCTTGCAACATAAATAGGACATATTGGAGAGTCACATATGTATCCCAAAGAATTCTTATTCTCTGGAATAGGCTCCCCATCCATGTGAAACAAAGTCCCTCCCTAACCCTATTTAAGTGTAATGTGGACCACTGGATGGGAACTCGAAAATTCACCCCTATGTCTCTAATGGACAAAGGCAGTCAGTAAATAATGTCATAACCAACAATCATCCCTTATATAAACATCTAAAACATATAATGTGTGGGACACATTTGGACTGCACAGCTAGGCTTATAAAGGCCCCAATAGTTTTTATCCTGGTATGCATTTATGAAACCTATTAGAAAATTCTGCAGTCAAGATTCAGTGTAATATACAACATCCCAGATATAGTGTCAATCCTAGTCAGAAAATGTACAAACAGAGAGAGGCAGTGAAGCTGTACTTAGGGGGTGACTAGAGCAACTAAGTGCATTTTGCAAATTTATATTTTAGTCCCTTAGAAAATCTAGCCAAGTCCTTATGTTTGATATCAACCACCTAAGTTGAAATCTGGTGGAAGACAAAGACAGACAACAAACTGTATTTTAGCAGCTTATCTTTTATTTATATTACAAGTTCCCTCAGCACATAATAGGGCATCTAGTTATCAGACAAATAAGTTTTCATAAAAAGTAACATTACCTGAATCCTCATGTTTTACATCCAGTCTTACGAAATATTATTGTGTTTAAAGGCAAAACCTTGCTAACTTTCAAAGGTTCTCTCTCCTCATTATGAAATGCTTACTGGAGTTAACATATGCCTTGGATGTAAAAATAGCTAAGCATCATTAAAATATTTCAGTCTCCGCTTTCTTGTCTCTCATTGATTGTAAGGAATTCAGGTATTAAGCAGGTTTCAACTCTTCATATTAATTTGGTGTGTCTTTTTTATTTAAAATGCGATAACGTAAGGCGGTGCAGCAGCACAGCAGTAAACATTCTTGCCTCAAAGCAAGAGGTTTGCCAGTTCGATTCTCAGTTGGGGTGACTTGTGTGTGGAGTCTGCATGTCCTCCCTGTGTATGCATGGATTTTCTCCAGCTGTTTCTGTTTCCTTTCACATTCTAAAGAAATGCAATAGGTAGACTGGATACTCTAAATTGGTTGTGTGTATGCGAGTGTGTGACTGGTGTGGAAGAACAACCGCACCACCAATCAGTGTGAACACTAGTTTTTGATGATTGTCACTGTTGAATTTATTTTAATCTACTACACTAGAACATTGCTGAACACTGCCACTGTCTGTGCATGCATCAAAAGTCACAAAATACAGTGTAGTATCTATAGTTAGTTATAGTTAGTACAGCAAACCACTGATTATGTGTTATTCACACCATACACACATCAATTTGGGCCCTGAACTCAAAAAAGTAACTGCGATCTGACATCTGCATACTGCTATGGTTAAAATTAACCACCACCGTATTCAGAGTCCAGTAGTGTTCCCCAAATAAACCATTTGTTCTCTTCTCTTACAGAACTCTTACAGAAGTTTATCCCCAACATTGAATTGTAACATTACATGTCCAGTACAGCTTGGTTTAAAATGTGAATCTATAGAGTGCAAGCTGAACTCTGTAAAGGAACATCATCCCATTCTAGAAAAGGAACACTTTTTAAGTCTGAGATCTCCATTCACTTACTAAAAGATCATCGACTATATCAGGTCGTCTATGTACAAATAAATGAATGTAGTCAACAAAACAACTATTATATCATACGGTACAGTTCTACGCTGCCCGCCAGCAAAAAAAAAAGAGGTTTACCACAAATACTTACTCTAACAGCTCCCAAATCTTTCAAATTCTACTACACTACTTCTATTACTTCCACTGTGGCAGGTACTCTGTTCATCAGTGATGACGCGACACTGTCACTTACAGGTTATAGTTCGCAGGTCAGCGCATACGCGTTGCCTTGGAAGCACGCCTGCCAAGAGGGTGGGGATAGACAGGCATTATTACAAAATGCAGTCAAGTATTTTTTTAGCATCAAGAATTTAGGTTGGGCTTCCACTACTCTTTGTACTTCCTTAAACTGAGACGGGTGTGTTGCGTGTGTTTTTTCGATTGGTTCCCAAGTGTAACTACCTGGATTTCTTCCTCCAGTGTTGGCCAGACGGTTGTTATTGGGATGACATAGGCTCCTGCAAAACTGTAAAGGGATAGTTGGACTTTCTTCTGGTATTATTAAACTAAGCCTCGCTTTCGTAGAATTTCATTTGTGTTAGCGTTTCGGATCCGTCATTGTACTGCTGCGTCCATTAGATCATTTTTTGGGTGCATGTTGGCTTTTCTAGTCAGAGAAAACCACGTTGCATTTAAATGCTATTCACAATTTTAATGTTGGTATGCATAATGTGACAGTAATTTAAATTTTGTTTTAGTTTCCAAATTCCAGAACTAATCACCTTTTGTAAGTGGTCGTCAGAAAGTCTGTACGCTGGCTACGTAAATATTTATGAATGAATTTGGGGCGATGTTTTACTTGACTGGCTCACCAGATGCGCACCGCCTCAGCTGATTGACGTGTCGCTGTTCTGGCGAAATTGAAGTGTATTAACCACCAGATGCGCAGTAGCAAGCCCCTCCCAAACTCCGCCTGCGAGCATGTTGACTACTCCACCCGCCGCGTGGAGCTGTTGACTACTACGCCCACCGCTTGATTAAAACACAAGGTAATGTAGACTTGTGTATTATACTCGTATTAAAACATAAGCAAATAACAGATAATTGCACAAAAAAGATTACATTATAACATAAAAATGCAGATGTTAATGTTTATTTTGCAAATTGGGGCAAAAGTACAAAGACAGGTACTGTTTGTACAGTTACATGTGAACTTAGGCTAACAACAGGCAGTTCGTTTTCCTTGTCAGAGCCTTCATCCGGATCCACTGCTTGAGCTTCCTGGTACTCTTTTTAATATGACACAAGTTCAGAAACAAAATGTCAAAGTCATGTCCGTACTTCGATCTCCACATATACTTGTCTGTGTATCTGGGCACCATAATGTGTGCGCCTGTTAAACATTAATTTGATTATTGTTTGTCTTTTCGGCTTTTCCCGGTTAGGGGCCGCCTTACTAAGTATTAGTATTAAATGGTAAACAGGTCAAATAAGCACAACTAATATAGGACGTTCAATATTCCTTGCAGATGAGTAGAGAACACTCGTTATCATCTTAAGCCAAGAAACTGAACAATTCAGAAACAAGATCTTTCTTCTAATTTCTGAGAAAAACATTTGTATGAGTAAACAACTGGCTCTGCTCCCAAACACAACCGCAGTCTTATCTCCCTGTAGACTGCTGTACTTATATCCATCTGTCTACCATCATCTGCCTGCATTTGTTCCAGTTTAAACTAAATAAAAACAGCCAGTGCAGTAACAACTTTTTCAGTCCAGACGCACAAAGTGAAACATAGTCTGGCGTTTTTGGCCAGAAGGAATTAAAACATTTTAAGAAAAGCGTCCTATATTACTATTTACATATTAACTATTATTTGCACTTATTTGACCGTTACATTTGCATTGCGTGTCAATCACGACAGGCCGTTGTTAATACCCACCCCCCCCCCCCGGCATATCAATCACGGCGGGCACGCCCATTCCTGCGCGAACTAGGAGGTGGGTTAATACACTTCAATTTCGCCGCTGTTCTTATGAATAGCCAATACGACGTTCCATGCGATTTCCGCGTCCAGGAGAAACAGCATTTGCATGTTTTCCCTTCAAATTAAGCGCCTTTAGTACTGGGTGGGTTAATACACTTCAATATTGCTAGTAAGACTACTTCTTTAAATCTTTCTCTCTGTCTAAAAAAACAGTTAAACTATATCAAAGACTGTTTGCTATAAGGATAAATGCCACGCAACATTAAATAACCTGCAAATGTCGAAAGCTATCCCCACCTGGCAAACCCAATGCTTAATAGACAAAATATTGGAACTGGAGCTCTGGAATGCTATGCACAATGCACCCCACTGCCTACGCCTTTATTTGTAGTCAGTTAGTACTCAAGACAATCTGGCGTTCACATTTAGCGTTATATTTAACAACACATTAGCACTGTTCGAGAAAAATCTTGATGATTGGATGGGAAATTCAGCCCAGGGATCACTGCTGTGGCTCTGGCTCGACAGGGGCACAGGAAAATGATTTTCTTGGGTGGCGAAAGCCAGGGTACATTTTTTGGCTAGGCTTATATAGGTCCTAGGGCCAATAGCCTAGTACCTATCTATGAACATATTCTTTTCCCTTTTGTATCATTAAAAAAGCTACACTTAGGGTGGCCACCTTTTCAAATGGCCAAAGTGGGAAATTTTTGGGACACGCATTATATTTTACAGACAGACACATACACACGGTCAGTACAAAGGATAGAATTTACTTTTTTTGCCTAAATAAAAGCTTATTCTTGTAGCATTTTAGTTGCTTATTCTGTTTCTTGTAACATTTAGGTATTTTAGATACAGAATAACTATTACATAAAATATGGGACATAATTATGTCCAATCTCAGGACATTTGCCATTAATATCCATTGTATGCTGTATACGTCACCTACGAAGACACATTATTGCATTTTCCACTGCCTAAAATAGTATTTACTTAACAAAAACGTCAAAACAATTACGGGGTACAATGTGAACGCAGGGAACCGACAACACGGATGCCTTATTGCTGAGGGAAGTTAAATAAGACTGGAATACAAGTTTTTAACATTTTTTTAAAAGTTAATGCCGGGGGTAGGGTTTGTTAGGACATCATTATTGACTTCACAAACAGGGAAGTAATTTGCTAAGTGGGTGGTAGTGTTTCAGCTTCGGACCGAAGCAGAAATGAGATTTTAGAAATGAACTAGTCGTTTAAGCCACAGGGAAAAGCAATCGCACAAGTACGGAACTCGTCACAACCGGAATGGCAGTGTGCAGCTCAAATATCAACAACTGCTGCCTGAGTTTATCAAACGAAAACATCCTGTTTAGAGTGTGCAGTGCAATAACAAGAAAACCGTAATGGACACAGAAGGGTCCCCCCCAAAAAACTTGTCATCTTTAACCCATTCAAGGACTCTGTTCATTGATGATGAAGGGTCCGCTTTATGTTTCTACCTCCGACCCGGCGTTACTAAGCGCGTCTTAGCTCCTCTTATTTTACGTGGTGGGGGTGTACTGTCAAGGATACAGACACCTGGATGTGTACTCATGGCTAATCCTGAGGAAGAAACTGAGCTACATAAAATGTCAGGTTATGTCTCCACCAAGTACATATTTGACTGCATTGAGAAAAACGAGAGACTGGATATGCAAGCATACAAAATAGGTCTAAAGAACGGGGTAATGAAAGAAACAGATTCAGACCTCCCAGTAAAGCATGCAGAACATGCATGCCCTATTGCTCAGATATGCTGTGCACACGAACTAATAAAACAAAGGAGTAAACATCCGAACGCTCGCCTAAAATTCTCTAAAGCTGAAGATGTTGCAGTTCTAATCTATGTGCGGGATCACGAGAATCCTGCCACTCCAGTGACAGGCAATGCGATTTGGAAGGAAATGGAACGCATTGGTTTAACTCGACATTCCTGGCAAGCAATGAAGGACCGGTACCGAAAGTACCTCTGTGGTCGAGAAGATGAGTACCAGTTAGATGCCCGTACTACCATCCCCATAGTTGTTTTACCAAACTGCAAGCAGTGTAGAAACAAGCTTGAAGAGCAGCAGCCACAGTCAGAAAACCCAGTCAGTATTCAGTTTAGCAGTGGTTCTGAGAGTGGACGAACCAGAAATACATGTGGTAAGAGCGTATGTCACGTGGTTTTTGGTACGGCATTCTGGGGTTAGATGTGAATAGGTGTGAGTTTTAGCGTGTCCTGTCAGAAGTTGCTTCCAGGTTTGGTCCAAGTGGAGTGATTAAGTAATAGTAGCTAGATAATGTGCTAAAAAGTAATTAGGCCAAATCTGTTCATTTTCGTTAAGGACGGACCCTCATATTGAGTAGTGTCGTGGTAGGTAGTTTAGGAAGTGTCCAGCAATAATAAGAAAAAAAGTTCGCAAATGTCAAGACAACATAAAGTAAATCATTTCAGAAAAGAAATTAATAGAGCGGATGGCAATAAAAATTGAGAGCGAGTCTTCTTTTATATAAAGAAAATATCGAATAATTTGAAGCACACGAAAATTACCGGACAGCACTTTTCAGCTTCCACAGATGTTTGGATGTAATCAAATTGTAGAGCAACTGCTGCTGCTCCATATTCCACCTAGTAGTAGTGGATTGAAGCAAAATTTTTAAGTATGTGGTGTACGAGAATGACCTACACAAGTAGATGGTAAGCTTTTTTTTTAGTTATTTAGTGTTACTTTTGGTCCATACTTCTTCACCTCTTAAAGCAAGAAATCTGGACAACGCCCTAAATAAAAGTGGGATAAAGGCCCAGAAATAGGGACAATTTTTAAATATTGCTCTTATAAACTTAGAAAGTTGACAGAATAACATGTTTTGTATTAGCATGAGTTTTTCTGAAGGATATGAAGTCTGAAACTCAAATGTCTCATTATTTTCTAACTTCAGTCTTTAATGGTTTGCCACTAAGTTAACAGAAAAAAACACAACTTTATGAAAAAACGGCCCCAAAACATGAAGCCAAAAATCTGGATATTCTGCAAAAATCTGTATAGTTGTGAGGTATGTCCCCTCCCCCCTTAAACATTAAGAGTTGTAGAGTTTTGAGTAGCTTGCAGGGTCCTTAGGCAATTGAAATAAAATTTTGTACCCCGATTTTAAATTGCTGCAGAAATAATTGGTTGATTTATATTAACTTATGTGACTGCCTAACTGTGACTCAAAATCGGAAGTGTTTCAGCATAAATTCTAAAGAAGTTAGAACATTACAGAAGTGTTTTTGCAGAGAAGTTAGTCTGAATTCGTAACACCGTCACTAAGCATACTAATTCATGTTTTGTACTGTATCGGGGGTAGAGGGAATATTAATTTTCTAGTATGGGTAGTTTAGAGGATATGGATGCATTTTTAAGATAAGGTACCCTCAGATTTAGTATGTTTAGTTTAAGGGCGATGGAGTCACAGCCCCACACCATGGTTCTCCCCTGCAAGTATGTGTGTGTATTTATGTGTATATTTTAGTTTACTTTGAATATTCTTTCAAAATGTGTGCATGAGCCATTCCTGCATGACCCAGCTCGAAACTGCATGTTATAATGCTTTTTATACCAACACATAAGACTGAAACCAGTGTAAATTTTGTTTTTGAAAAGATTAACCTAAAGATCCTTATTTCAGGTTGGTTGTTCTCACCGTTGACTTTTAATATTTTGTAGTGTTAACTACAGCAGTATATTTTTTCTGAAAAGGATGCATGATGGTTGATCAAGTAGTCCTTTTTTAGAGAGGCATAGTGTGCAAGTTCACTACATTTACAAATGTAAAATCGGTCTGTTTTTACCATAGTGCAAATGCTACAGTTGCGTATTGTTTGGGCTCACATAATCTTCCAGTGTTTTTTAACAGAGTGGCAAGTTGAAAGTGTAGTAATTAGTAATTCAAAGTTACACTTTGTTTATAAGGTATATAGTAACGATATGTATTTTTCTGTGACAGAAATGGTAGTGGACATCAAAGAATGGTGCTTCCTTAAATTTTTAGGATGTCTGCAGAGTTTTTTCCCCCCAACTATTTTCTCTGCTTTGGATACCTGCAAGAGGTGTGTCAAAGGAAAAATATACTTAAAAAATGATCAAAACACGGTAGGTTCAGGTTAAGGCACTTTAATCTTGCAGCAAGGAGACAAAAACGTGCTAATACAGTTTGTCTAACCAGAAACAGGAAATACTTTAATTTTTATACATTCTTAAACTAGTTATGTCCTACCATGCTGACGTAACAGATTACCACCTTTTTCATCATCATCTGCTGACCATCTTTCCCATGAATTTCTGCTGATTTATCAATTTTTATGTGAAAATTCCTGGGGAAAACAACATGGCCTTGGTTACTCTCAGTTAGATACATGTTATGTTACATTCAAGATACTATGGCTAAAATCAAGCACAATGCTAGCAGTTCATTTCTCTAATAATCCTTTGTCTACTTTGTCTCTAAATTACCACAGCTGCAGAGGTTCCGCTCCTCTGGACAAAGCTGTTTGTCTGAAATCATTACATTTATAACATAAGGCATTGTTCATTCATTCGCTTCTGACCTAGCAGATAAACACCTGCTTCTCAAGTACATTTCCACAAGGCATAAACAAGAATATTGCTGTGCTAGCAGTTGCAAGTTTCAGAAAGCATACTGCAGTTTTCAAAAAGCATCTTTTTCAGTCTCATATGAAACTCATTTTGTATAAAATACAGTGCATGAAAAATAGAATGAAAAGTGTATTAAAATACTTGATTATTAATTGGCATTAAGCATACACACATTAATATATATTTTTCTAACAGGCGCCTATATAAGTGAAAAGAGTGCACATCTTTTTTTTTTAGTTAAGACGTTAAAAAAGATTATGGACAGCCTAACTTTTTAATAAAATTGCTTAGTACTTTTATCTCCAGAATTCACCAAAACTGTTTCAAAAGGAAATACAATAACACACAAGCCATTAAAGTTGCAAGTAAAGCACATGGTGTAATGTAACTAGCCAATCGGGCAGTATTCCAGAAATGCAAATGTCATTAAGATAGTAAAAGAAGTAAAATGCGTTAGTTTAAAATGCAGAAAATGGAAGCCTAAGCAGCATTTTGAATAACTAATCAAAATGTTAATATAGTTAATGTAAACATAAAACACTTAAATGACCGACCTGAGCTTCAGTATGTTTATTTATTTATTCATTCATCTGGAAAGTCCAACTAGACAGAAAAGGCCGTTTTCAGCAAAGGTCCAGGAAAAACATACAAAATACTCTGGTAACATTTAGCAGCATTACACACAAAGCTGCACATGAACTATTTACTGAAGTACTTGGTACAACATTCAGAATGCTGAGGTAACAAAGTGAGAATGAGTAAAGTAAATTGCAGGAACATAATCAGCACTGGGTGCAGTTAAGTGTTACTACATTAGGTCAGAGGTATAATTATGTAGATTGTATTAGAAGAATAGAAGCCAGAAAAAAATAAGAGTGTAAAGAAGGCCACTGATGTGTGTGTACATGAAGAGGTAGTTTTGGAATAATTTACCCTGGAGAATAGCAGGGGCATAGACAGGAGTCAAGCAGGAACAGTTTTAATTTTATATTTAAAGATATATGTATTGTTGTGAAGAGTCTAATTGGAGGGAGTAATTGGGTTCCAGGATTTTGCAATAGTAATGTTTAAATGGTTGTTGTTACCTGGGGGCAAACCTGTATTGAGGTGTACCTGCCACTGCAGTTCTGATAACCTCAAGTAAAGTTGCTAAGTCACCCCCTCTGTTATCAAATTTAACATTATCAATAAAGTTTATACAATACATGCTGTATTTGCACAGTATATCAGTTGTGTCTTTTTTCTGTAATAGCATAATAATGCTTATATATACCTTGGTTTAATTTTTCCATGTGCTTAGATTTTTACGTGTCCAGTGAGTGCTTTCTTGTAGTCGTACATTGCAGCCTGATTGTGATGCCACATAATGCCTTAACTGTGACAAGTGTAACGTTGTTTTATACAATTTTTTTGTAGATTCCTGTGGAGAAAAGTTCTAAAAATCAGTTCAAGTCATTTCAAGAAAAAAATATTGTCATACATGTGCAAATCAGAGCATACATATTTTGGAATATAAATACAGAAATTAGAATAGCAGACAGTGCAGTTTAGGACAAGTATACAAAAGAATGGTGATTAACACACACCTGCTTTTACTTTTTGGAAGTTTCAGAACATAGTACACTCTTTGCAGAGCAGCCCAGGAGGGAACAGCAGCAGTTTTGAGATGAGGCAAGAGAGCCAGTCACAGAAAGTTTAGAGGAGAAGGGGTAAAGAACACAGACTATTATAACTGACACTTGTACTGCTTTTGTCAAAGGGTATGGCATCATCAGCAGCAGAGGGGACTTTTGAATGCACAGCCTCTGATTCAAGCATGGGGCCATGTTGTGGAAAAAATGAGTTTTTAATCCAGGTGGTGTGAGTGCTCCTGTAAATATGTTTGATTTTTGTAAGCATGTGTGTGATCTTTTTTCCCTTTGTTTATTTATCCTTTTTTGATTAGGTTAGTCCCACTAAGTTAATGACCCAAGATGGTATTTATACTATTAGGGAAAATTTTGACTACTACTACTCTTCAATAGGTGCCATGGATCTTTTACATCAGCCTGAAATACCACTAACTCTGGCAGATCAGGCATACGTTTTACATCTCATTCAGAGAATGACGCTCTCAGAAGTTCAGCATCCCCCCCCATATGTTTCTCTGCAGTGTTGACAATCTGTCTACCTGGTGTGGAATAGAGCCTACAACCTTCTGCACCAAAGGTCAATGTCCTTCAAGTTGTCCCACTGACAATGTGTCTTTATACTCACACATACATATGAAGTATGTAAGGTGTACTCAGAAGGTTAAGCCATGTATTAGATTTAAATAGATGGTAGTCTACAGTTATGGTGAGTAATTACAAATCCCTACTGTTGCAGAGCTGAAAGGCAGTCAGCACTCGCGCATTGAAATACATTTTCTGCATGGATAAGTACATGGTTTTAGTTCTCTAAATTTAGTAACTTGGGTACAGGTGTTCACATTTGCAAAGAAGTGTTCTGTGCTAGAAAGATGTTAAGCCAAACATTTATTCACTAATAGGCACAGTTAAGAGAAAAGCTGAGGAAATGACAGAGGCTAATGAAGATCTTTCCGATAAGGGTGCCGCCACTGAAGAGAATGAGAAACTAAAACCTGATGAAGTTCGAAAGCTGCGCATACTTTGGCTTGCCAACAAAGAATTTGAGGTATGACTTTATGTGGATAACAAGTCAAGAAGGCCAGAAATGTTTGTGTGGGGTCTTTTCAGGGTACGTGATTTCCATTCTTTATATGTAAGCAACATATTTGGTAGTAAGCTTTGTAAATTGCAATACTGTTGTCTGTATATGTTTGCATTTTGTGCTATTGAGTTAGGATCTGGCATCAGCTCTAGGAGCATTTATGAGGCTTTCAAGATATGGTCTAGGACTCCCATATCCATTGTGAGTCAAAGATCATGAAGAATGTGTTTGAAAGTATATAGGCACTTAATTAATTTAGCTGTAAATGCAGTAGTTCTGTTAATTGCATGTCTTAACTGTCCCCTCAAGTTCCAGGATATACCTCCATTCATTATTGTATTTCCAGAGTGGGATAGCAGGTAGGATATCATTATTTATAAAATAACACTTTAAAAGCCATAAAAGAAAACAATTCAAAGCAAAACTTGTTAATACAATAATTTAATGTTGGTGCATTTTAATACAATGGTGTACATCATGCTTCCTACAGAGATACTGTCCAAACTGCAGAAAGTAAGAATCAATGAAGATATACTTCATATGGTGGGGTGGGGCTTAAGTACCATTCAGAGGAGGACACTCTCAGGAATTTATTATCCTTCCCCAAATGTTTCTCTGCAGTGTCAGCAATCTGCCTACATATTGTGGAATAGAACCCACAACTTTCTGCTGTAACTACCCAATTATTAATTGCTTGTGTTTAAAACAGTTCAGAACAAGTAAAAGAAAAACAAAAACCAGCTAGGGTTGTTTTTAATATCATGTCATGCAGTATGTCAAATATCATAGTGGCAAACCTAGGATCAGTTTGCTCCAAACTCTGCAATTAACACATCATGATGCCATCACCTTTAACCAAAGACTAAAACCGAAGTGGAGTAGATTGTAAGTCATCTGTCTTGTGCTGCACTAATGAAAACTGTGATACAGCAGTAAATGACACATTTAAAAAGTTTAGGATGCTATCTGTAGTGACATAAGTAAGTCTTCTCAGGATCTTGTCAGCGAGTTGTATGATGTTTTCTGCATTCACAAGTATGCAACCGGTGACACAAATGTGCTGGTGTATGCCACAATAGGAAGTCAATTCACTGAAATCACAAAATTAGTAAGCCATACTGCGGAATATATTAAGTTCTGCTTAGCTTTCAAAAATTAGTATAGTTGTAAATAAGTGTAGATTAAATGTAGTACATAAACTACTTTTGTATACAAAACAGCTATGGACTTAGTATTGTATTAACACAATAGAAAAGGAAAACACTTACCCTTGTCTGGGGATTGAACCCGGGACTCTCTACATTCCATGTGGTTGTCACTGCCACTGATCCAACAAGGAGTCATTGAACACTTAGGTATGTGGTTTCATCCAAGAGCAGTCTTTCCTTTCAGCTAAGAAACCATCATGATGACATCCAGTGCAGAGCAACCTATGAACCTACCATTGTATTAACTCAGCAGGAAAGGAAAAGACCCCCTGCATTGCCACTGGACTAACAAGAAGTCATTGGACAGTTAGGTACCATCTTGGTGGTTTCCTAGTTGTAGATGCAAGAAAACGTGCGTATCAGGTTCTAGTCCATCCAGTGTAAACTGCAGTACTTGGTACATTAGCAAGCACAGGCAATGCTAATATTAATAATCTGCATTAGTTAGCATTAGCAATAAATTAAATTTTTTACATGCTGTGACCCTGTCTTTCCTTTGAAGTGCTGCTTGACAAAAGCTAATAGAAACACTTTTTTGAAGAGTATGCACACATTTTAAGTATTCACCAGTTCTCAAATTTTCATATGCTTGCTGTATGTAAGTTCAGGGTGTAAATGAAATTTCTTCTTTTTCCAGAATTTGTCTGCACTGATGGCTTTTAGAAAATTTAATGATTTAACCCCTTTTGTGAAATGTACTTTTCATGAGTTAATGTGAAACTGACAGAGCAAGACAGGACACTTAAACCGAATAAACATATGTAGTAATTAAAAAAAATTTCTTTTGGATTTAGTCTAGTTATTCAAAGAACTACAAATCCAAAAGACAAGGTATAACAACAAAACAAACTGACGAAGCTAACATTCTGTATTTTCTGTGGTAAAATCTACTCTTACAGTAGCTGTGACAGCAATAATAGTCCCACTGCTTTTTCTAACTAAATTAAACTTTCAATTTAGTTTTAGAGCATTATTTATTTGTCTGTTTCCTATTTTAATTGGTTAAGTGGGTAGATGGGCTGGTTAATAGACCTTTAACAACTATGACCTGCATCAGTCAGGTAATAGCATTTTTAGTCATGTATAATTAATGTACAGTAGGCTGTATTACAACTTACAGCAACGGGTTTTAAACATAACATACATTGTAATGTCTCGTATGTATTTTTATACATATAAATAGTATGAAGTTTGGACAAGGAGTAGTGTGACATTAACATGTTCCTCAAATCTTTAGAGCAAATAAACCTCTGTGTAACGGTGAGGATCCTATGTTAATTTTCTTGTGTTTTATTTGTTTGTATATATGCTGCTAAATAAAATGCAGGAAAACAGACCACATTTAGTTGTACAGTCTCGTTCAAAAAGTTGACGCCTGATTTTGTTTTAATATCTTTTCAGAACACAAAATATATTCAGAAACACTCCTACTCCATTAGAACTCCAGCTGTTTTGAGTCAAACAGTGATTTCAGTTTGAAGGATCAGTGTCTTGAGGATGATTCCACACACTGTTTTGTGTAAACATTTTGAGTGGAAATGTCTTCTTTTCTAAAGAAAGGCAGATAAGTTGAGGGACTTATGTGCTGTGAAGCATCCTTTGTCATTCAAAGCTACCATATTTTCACGTAAATAGGCTGAAAATAGTCTTTAAAGAACCTTGTGCGATTTGTAATTTGTTTTAAAATTTAAAAAGATTACATTCCTGAGACGCGCGTTAGAGGCAGTAATTCCACTGCCTTCTGATTTGGACCATATTGATTTTTACCAACTAAGGCTGCAAAGTTCTTGTTTTGGATACCTTTTAATAGCTTCAGCAAAGGATGCCAGTAGGTTTTGTGTACTTGTTTTTCTGACTAAAGCCATATTGTATTTGCAGGACTCCTGCCACTATCCATGTTGGCGAGGGGAAAAAGGATCTGAGGGGCCTGAAGGATAATAGCCCTTTTAAGATACTTTTACTCCTCTGAAAAATAGAAGTGGTTGAAATTCTGTTGGAAATTGATTACATTATTCGCTTCTGCAGTTATAATAGTTCATTCGATCCGCTAAGACATTTTATTGGTTGCCACTCTTCTTCCCCGAGAGTGATTAAGGACCTCGTGCCTAGTTGAAAGGTGTTTCAAATCTGTGATGTACTTACAAGTAATACAAAATATAAAGAACAAAATGTCACAACTTGCATGTATGAAATGGCCTGTGTAGGCCTCCTGCTGTGCCTCTGAAACATTTGGCTTAAGTCGAGCATTATCAGTTATTAAATTTTCTCCATCTGTATACCACTGCTACAGACAAGATGTGCAATGATTCTTGTGTAAAGCAATTTTTCATTTGCACTGCTTGTCTCACATCAGCTTAAAAATAAGACTCCTACACCCATATATGACCTCAGAGCACGTTGTTGGGGGTGGTATAGTTAGAAATCTGGTGGGAGGGGCACTGTCTAAAGATTTCTTTTTATTCCTTAACATTGTGGTCAGTAATAACCGTAATAAGGAGTGTTCTGGAAGTCGAGCTACAGTACATCTGACTTTGATACTGTAGATTCTGATTGTGTTTTTGAAAATGTCAAGTCTGTATTGTTGAGACAGTTATAATCTACTAGAGAGACTAGAGTAAATTAGTTGCAGTTTTACTGCAGTGAAAACAAAAAAACACTAGTTCTGTTACCATATTTCCTGTTCCCTTAGAATATTGTTTGGACAGCTGTGTATGTATATATGGGAACATGAGAAATAGTAATGTATTTCAACTGTGTGAGTATCTGCATATGTCACTTATAATCACCCTAATGAGTGAAAAATGTGGTGCATCCTTTTTTACCTTCCCATTCAGCTCTTCATAGAATTACAAACACACACGTACACACACTCTTGGTTTAAGGAATAGGTGTGTCTGCAGGATACCCCTGTGTTACCGCTTGCTCACTTTTAGCTCTTCCTATTACATGTCATTGGTGCTTTAAGAAGCATAAGTATTTCTTGCAAGCCTGTGTTCACCAGTCAATGTTCCAGGACCTTCACAGGAGCTGTATTTTTTTGCTTAGGACCAGCACATAGAGTTGAACAGCTGCCTCAGGCCCATGACCAGCCAGTAGCTAGTGTCACTGAGTATTGAAGGCTTTTATCAATATCCATCACTTAGTAATGTTGGGGACCTCAAGTAAGAACCTGACGAGTGCCAACCAGGAGAACCAGGTGGAAGAATGAAAAGTAGATGGTAACAATCCTGGATTCAAAGTCTAACCAAGTATGGCCTTTTTTCAGCCTTTGGTTTCATAACCAAGGGGCTATCCTCTGGTGAGAAATCTTTCTATTTCTTGTCTTCTGTGCAACTATATAAAGCTGATTGGGTGCCCCTTTTAAGGAACAAGACTTTTGTAGTCACTGCTTCCTTTAACTTGTCAGAGCAGGGCTGTTGCTGCATAGGATGAAAAGGAAAATTCTGTCCCTGACCTGTTACAGTTTTGCTATATATTAGAAGCTAGATCTTTGTTTTAAAGATAAAAATCTAGGCACCATAGAGAGAGAGACCATCTCTCTTACTGCTGTATTGGTTCTTGTCTTGAAAAGAATTAGTCTAAAAATAAAAATAGGTTTGTTTTTAGATGAGTGCTTTCACCATGTGAGGGCTTCTTCCATGTGGATTTTTGTCAATAGAAGCAATATGGCACATAAAGAGATAGTCAGTCTGTCTCTCGTACCTAGAGTTCTCTGTAGTACGATCTCAACTAAAGAATGAGTATACACACACACACACACACACACACACACACACACACACACACACACACACACACACACACACACACACACACACACACACACACACACACAAGTTCTCTGGATAGAACTGTGTTCTAGTTCAGGGAATCTCCCCCAGGTGGTAGGCCACTCACCATAAAGGATTGTGGTGTTTCTTTATAGGCTGTTCTATACATTTCTGAGCATGCGTATTCACCCATGTGCTCAGTGAACACGTAATAACCTTTTCAGCACATGGTGGTAGATGGCTGATCAGGTGAATCAGAGCAGACTTTTCCACTGAGATTTGATTTTAACCTTTGGCTGTATACCATACTTTATACCTTGCACCGTCCTTGGTGGATGCCTTTCTGTCTTGCATTGTCCAACAGTATATATGTTGGCCAAGTCTTTGCTACATCTCTGTCTCTTGAGTGGAAACATTTGCATTACATGTGACTTGTGGGTGTTAGCCAGAGGATGCTTTATTCATCTGCCTGTAAATATTCTGATATTACTAGGTGCTTGAAATGATTGAGATCTATTGCTTGGAGACTGACTGCCCTTTCCTGAGCACTCCTCCATTTACAGAGCCCTTTAGTGCATGAAGTCTGCTCTGAAGTGACAGTCTGTCAGCTATTCTTCCCTTTTGAGGCATCTTACAAATGACCTTTAGAAGAACAGAGGACCTGAATTATCTTTCCACTGGAGCCTGTTACTCTGATGTTAATGTTGTGTTTGCTGCATGGAAATACCTGTATTTGGGTTTTCCATCACCTTCTGACCAATTGAATCACCCACCCCAAATGGTTTCTCACAAGACATCCCAGAGCACCATCCTGTGTAACCTTTCTGATCTGTTTAGATACCAAAAACCAAAGCAATTTTCCACTTTTCCTATGCTCACTGCTACTTTTGAAATCCAATCAGATTGTGGTGTTTATATGTTGATAATATTTTTTTCATCTGCATAGTATTCTTAAATTAAGGATATTTTG
Source organism: Protopterus annectens (assembly GCF_019279795.1). Lineage (NCBI taxonomy): Eukaryota > Metazoa > Chordata > Ceratodontiformes > Protopteridae > Protopterus > Protopterus annectens. The sequence continues at coordinate 1,182,402,407 of NC_056739.1, forward strand.
TAGGTTAATTCAGACTAATTTTTAGTAATGGCTTTTCCTTATGCAGTACATAAAATTCAGATTGATCACATGTAACATGACATCAAGGTAAACAGAAATATTATTAAGATGACCATGTACTTTAAAAGTATAGCTGCTAAAACTTTGTAGTAGCTGATTATGCCTACCCTTGAAACTTATTTATTCTATAGATAGAGATTGTTTTAGAACAATGAAACTATAATCTGATGATGAATTTCATAGGGAAGTGAGAGAAATTACTTTTGGGATAAAGAACAGAAGTTCCTATTTAGGTCTTTTACAAGAGGCCTGAGAGTTTGGTGTAAAAGAGGGGCCATTTATTGAACAAAAAGAATTACTGATACCCTATTCTTGCTAAACAGGGTGTATGTTTTGTCACAAAATCTGCTTATGTTGTTGTAAGGAGATGCATGATGATTAAGAGGCATTGGTGCATCTTATTAAGCAATGAGGTATTGTCTAATGTTCTCCAGACACAACCCAAAATTGCGCGTAGAAATTTCTGCAGTCTGTGACTGGCTAGTTCATTCATCAGTATGTGTCCTAGATAGGGATAGTCGGTGAACTTTTCCTGGATTTGTTAGTATTCTGTGTCCTGGCTGCTTAGTATTTAACTGTACACTACAATAAGTGTTATGATGAGAATGCTTTATCTTTTTTATTTGCCATATGACTGGGATAATTTATGGTCTTGTCTATGTCAAAAATATTACACAAGGCAATCATTTAAGAAGGTTAGAATGCATACGTAGAATGTCTTTTGTAATATAAAGAACAAATCTGTTGTAGCCCTGTTGCAAACCTTTTCATTTTTATCCCAATGGGCATAGCATCCTTTGGAGATGCTTTGTTTATCAGATGTACTTGTGCTATCCATGTATTCAGTAAGAAAAATATGGGGCATTTGTGTAATTAACTTATTGTGAAATTTCTGTTGTAACTTCATTTTTTCATACAATAATTAAAATTATTGTGTTATATTGTATTGCTTATATGGCAGAGTTATTGAAACCAACTCCCCCAGCACCATTTGCTTTATTTTGCTTATTCGTTGTGTGGCTTATTGTTTGCAGGTTAGCTGTTTCACTGTACTTTTTGTGGTAGAAACATTTTAGTGTGGTAATTTAGTTTTCAACTTTGCTAATCAGTTAATTGTTTCATTGACTGCCTGCTACCTGCTTACCATTTTAAAAGCTTTAGCTTTTTAATTGTATTTGATTTTGATGGCCTAATGTCTGACAGTTTCTATAAGTTAATAATGCTTACAAAAGTTAATAAAGTCTACTTTCATTATAAGTAGACCTCTGCCACTAATTTTGTGTTTATTAAACTAGGTTTATTGATTTATCTAATTCCACTCCATCCTCTTCCTGTTGGTGAACTAATGAAGTTGTTGTTCAAGTGACACTTTTTGTTATTGCTGGGTGCATGATTGCTGTAAGTAGGTGACTACCTCCACACATGGTTGCTGTTGAATTTCCATTTTGGTCACCAGGTCTCCTTGGAAAGATTTCAGAAGTTCATAGGTAGGTACTAGGCTGTCTGCCTAAATGCCTAACTAAGCCTAGCCAACAAGGTTCCCTGGCTTACTCCACCCAAGAAAGATTTCCTGTGCCCCTGTCGAGCAGAGCCACAGATGTGATCCCCGGGGTGTATTTCGTATTTCCCATCCACTCATCAAGATTTTTCTTGAAGAGTATTAATGAGGAGCTTTGCTTGACATAGATGGGTAGCTTGTTCCAGAGTATAGGAAGTCCCTGGGACAGGAATCTATCCCTCCAGCATGTCCTGTTTATTGTGGTGACAAGGTTTAGGTCCCTAGAGAGTGTAGCTTGGAGGGATTGGGATTTCTTATTTGTATTTGGGTTTTCCATCACCTTCTGACCAATTTAATCACCCACCCCAAATGGTCATTTCTCACAAGACATCGCAGAACCATCCTGTATAACCTTTCTGATCTGCTTAGATACCAAAAACCACAGCAATTTTCCACTTTTCCTATGTTCACTGCTATGTTAGAAACTGTCAAGAAATCATTTACTCCATTCAAGGTCTGGTGGTAGAAAGGATTCTCTAACTGGATGGAGAGAGATTTATTTTACTAAGTTTTTAAATCTCTGATTGCTTGAACGACTTTGAATATCATTTATTCCATCATCAAGGTATGTTTGTTTTTAGGCCATTTGGGCACATCCTGATTTCATTAAAAAATGGAAGTCTTGTGTATTTCTGATTGGTGATATAATTTCTTGTTTCTTCATCCCTAGCATGTAGTGAATACTCTATAGTTTGGGATCAAAAATGTATCGATCATTGTGTTTATGTATGTCTTTTAAATTGGGTAGCAATGTATGCGTGGGAAACTCTTCTTAGTTGTCACTACCTCAGCTCACAGGGTATCCAAATACCAAGCATTTGTGTGTAAAATGGCTTGGTGCTCTTCCATAATGAACTTGTCTTTAAGACATACACTTGTTTTCTCCTGAGGGTCTCTCAGAACCTAAACCACTATGTTCATATCCCAGTCCTCTTTCTAGATGCTGATATCAGTGAATATTCCCATACCTTGGATGTTCACCATCAGGTAAGCGCATAGCACCATAAAAAGCATGTAAAACAAAGCATTTTTAATCCAATTGGAGCTAAAATTGTTTTAAAATCTCTGTGGTATGCAAAGTCCGCTTAATGCCCTGATATTTTTTTTTAAACAGGGACATCTGCTGAATGTTAGATGTTGTGGTGGCTTACAGAATCTAGCGAAAGATTTTGTGTATTTAAAGCCCCCCAGCATTGCCCCCCCATGTTTTCTCTTATGTGTGTGTTGGGGTATATTAATTACAATAAAAAATAGATTTTACAACTGCTTACAATTTATCAATTAAAAATTAAGAAATGAGTGAGTCTCCTGGAATTACTTCAGTACGTTGAAGCAGAGTGTACCGCCTTATACAGGAAATTGCTAGCTGAATTACTGACCTTTCCTTGTACCAGTAGAATTTTAAAACTTAGTGATTTAGAGCAGTGCTTCATTTTGTTCCACATAAGTGATCAGAAGTACAAACATATCCTATACTTCAAGGTGTGGATTTTTTTTTTAACTAAAAACAAGTTTTACATATGAACTTTAAAGTCAGGCAGACACTGACTTGCTTTTGTTTTCTTTATTCATGGCAGAGATTTTATTTTACTTATCAAACAGACTGTCAGCCATGTTGTTTATCATAAGAAGGCTAATATTTAACTCCCTGGCAGAAGTACAACAGCAGTGCTGAGTCTCAACATGTAAAAAAAAAATGCAGTTTACCAGCCTGTGTGTTCTTGGAACTGGCATTGAGGGAAGACTAGAATGATGAGCCTCAATCTACTTACTTCTTTTCAGGGGAAGGGTTGGAAATGTCATGCTGGCCTTACTTGGAAGTTCATTTGGACTGGACTAAAGCATTACCACCTTTTGAGGGTGGACCAGTGAGGCTCCAACTAATAGGACTGGCCTGGACTTAGTCGCCAGCACAAAGGCAGCAGGGCCACCCCACCCACAAGTGTCATTACCCTGTCTGTGAGTAACTGCATTCATTTTTCCAGTTCAAGCGTGAGTCTGTATAGAAAAGAGTGCATCTTGAAGTGGAAAAATATTGTGGAATAACAGAAATCAGAAGTTTGTTCGTTCATTCATTCTTTGATTCACCTGCATAGTCCAGTGCAGAGTCGCAAGAGAGCTGCAGCACTCTGGGCATAAGGCATAGTAGCATGTCCAAAATAGGACAACATCCCATCAGAGGATACATGTTTGCACACTTAATTGTTGTATAGTATGCACAGCTTTGGGCAATATAGAAGATAGTCAGTTCATCTTTGAAATGTGAGTGGAAAATCTGAGCACCCAGTGAAAATCGGTGTGGATGCAGGATATACATAAATTATATGTGAAAGGCAGCCTAGCCAAATACTGAACTGTATGTCGATCCAAGTACTGAGAGGCAGTAGTTGCTCCTTTAAATATTAATTGTGTGTGTTTGTGTATTCTTTCGTTTGTGTATTTCGCAATATTACTTATGTTTGGATTTTTTGTCTCTTGTACAGTATTTTTTTGTTTTTCCTCACCCTACTTATAGGTTCATAGGTAGGTTCATAGGTAGGTATTAGGCTATCAGCCCAAGGGCCTATCTAAACCTAGCCAGCAAGGTTCCATGTGCCACTGTCCAGCAGAGACACAAGTGATCCCTGTATTTCTTGACATAGATAGGTAGCTTGTTCCAGAGTATAGGAAGTCTCTGGGACAGGAATATATCCCTCCAGTATGTCCTGTTTATTGTGGTGACAGCATGTCAGACAGCTCTGGGTTTGACATAGATTTATATGTTAGACAGAGATCACCTCTGTGAGGTCAGTAATCCTCTTTGTGAGGTACTTCTGTGGCCTTTCCAGCTGCTGCAGATGTATAATGGGTCTAATGAGTGTCAAGTAGAGGGGAACAATGACCTCTTTTTTCCTGGATGAGAACCCTTTTATGATTGAGGTGTGCCCACATAGAAGGACTTCCTGACTACTGTGACTATCAAAGGAGAGACTACTGTCCACCTGGGTACCAAGGTCTCTTATCACCATTCGGTGTTAAGTAGATTGCTGCATATGTGGTAGTTCAACAAAGGGATGACACTGCACTTTTTGGCATTGAGCTTGAGGCCATGGCATGTCCACATCATTTGGGGACTTGACTATTAGTTTGCAGTCATAGAGACCTTCTGTGTTAGCCTGTACTTCAGAGAAGTAGATGCCAAACAGGAGATGTCCCAGGATGGAACCCTGTGGTACTCCACTGCTTTGAAGTCAGATTTGGAATCTGCAACTTTTACAGTGTGGTTCTGTCAGTGAGCCAGTTGGAAACCCACCTTGTGATGTAGGGATTTATACCTAGTTTAGTGAGTTTAGCTATAATTCCAGAATGGGGGATGGTGTCAAGATAGGCTGTGTGAACCACTTTACCCTCATCCACGGCTTTGGTGACTGCCTCAAAGACGTTGATCAGGTTCAGGAGGTATGATCTGCCTTTCACAAACCCGAACTGGGTGGGATCCAGAGTTTGGAGGTTACCAATGTCTTTGTTTATGAGTTCCATGATGATACGTTCCATGGCCTTGCAGACTAGGATCAGTGGTGGCTCCCCCTTTATGGAGTGGGATAACTGTTACTGTGCGCCATTCAGTGGTGAAGAGGATCATAGGCCTTAAAACACATGTCCTACAAGGACAAACTCAAAAAAAAAAAACTCCAGCTATTCTCCGTCTCATATCATCTACTAAGAGGCGATATCTGCTTGACTTACAAACCCATGTCTGACTCAAAAAATGCTACATATAAAGCATTCCAAATCCCTCTGTACCATATGCTCCAGAGACCTCAACCTCATTACCACAATCAACAGAAGATGCTGGTGGGACAGGTTTATAACCCAGAGACTGCCCATGCTCTGGAATAGACTTCCCATACATGTCAAGCAGAGCACCCACTGGCCCTCTTCAAGAGACATCTTGATGAGCGGATGGGAAATAGAAAGTTCTCCCCGGGGATCACTCCAGTGGCTCTCCTTGATAGAGACACTGGGAGCTAACGTCGGGCAGCGTGATCCCAGAGAACTTCTGTGGGCTAGGCTTGTAAAGGCTCCAGGGCCATTAGCCTAGTTCATATTTAATCTGTGAGCAACACAAAAGTATGACTTTTTTAAAAAATATCAAAACCCCAGTTGAGCACTTTGTTCGTTGTTGTATAATAATCCCTTTAACTCATTTATACCTGAGCAAACTGTTATATGTTTGTTCATCCACAAAATGGGTCTCCTGTAAAAGAAAACTCTCTTTGTATGTGTAAATCAGTACATTTTCACTGTATGGAAAAGACACTAGCAATAAATGCATGTATCACCGGCCTTTAGCATAGAGGGGTAAAACTCTTGAGTACTGTCCATGCAACTTGAGTTTGATTTAATGGCTCAGGCACTTGACAGAGCTGTCAGAGAGGGATGGGAATGTGCCTCCTGGGATTGAGGGTGGGGCATAGTAAGATGTATGCAGCTGCAGTCCTTTGGGGGGGAGTGGCATTCTGTATACATCCTGGTGTTGGGTTGTCAGCTCATCAAGCAGTTGTCTGATGGTAGTCTTAGTGGGTATGTGGGATTGTGTGGTTGTGGGGAGTTCATTGTGGGCCGTGCTAATGCCCTCATTGCTGTTACGTTGGTTAGACCACAAGCAGTCCTCGTGGCTGCCTGAAATACAGCTCCTCTGGATGAGGAGTCCCTTGTTTTGCACTGTACTGTACTGGGTGGGATATTTTTCTAATAAAGGTAAATGAGCTGAGTTCCACTGGAAGAGTCTTGATAGCTGGTAGTCACAGGGGAGGGGGGAGACAAAAGCACTTCGAACAACTTGAAACTTTGTGTGATGGCAAAAATAACTACATAATCACCTGTTGGTATGTTTTATTTAAGTAGTAGCATGGGATTACTGTGGAGAAGGTTTATAAGAATGAGATGAGAGTTGCTTAACTAGTAGGGGGTAACAGTTATTAAATGGTGAGAGGTGACACCTAGGAGAGTTGATAGTAGCTAGTAGAAGGAAAAGGGAGAATATTAAAGAAGACGGTATAGCAGGGAAGGAGAGAGGTAGTTGTATAGTAAGCTGATAGGAGTACAAGAGAATAATAGGGACAGTGAGGTGAGTGAATATAAAGGTATAGTTGTGGAAGTGAAGGTGGGAGTGAATCAGCAAATAAGAGGGAATACTGCATGGATTAATAGGGTAAATTGAATGCAGTTGTTTTATGTAATTTCTCCACATTGGAGACATTTGTATCGTCACTGTTTGAGGAGAGATTTTGTTGTATGAGAGTATGGATTTCTGGATAGTGACACTGATTTTACAGCCCAGAACTGAGAAAGCATAACTGGAGCACTTCATCTTGGTTGAGCAAGTCTGTAGGCAGGAAATCAAAGCAGGAATGTCTAAATGAAAGTCTTGTTTCCCTGTGAATGAGTTTGAAGATTAGGACAGCTCTCTGAGGAATGGGCAGACATCTGGCTTTTGTAATTATGGTTCTGTGGTGCTGTAACCTTTTGAGAGAGTGTTAATGAACCTGCATGTGTTGAAGGTGGTTTGAAACTTTAGTGTGAGATCTAGCCAAATTCCTAGGTATCTGTAGTTTTGTACTGTATGCAAATTGTCTGTATTGTTGTGGATAATGGATCAGTTGGCAAAATGTTGAGAGAGCTTATTATGGGGTCAGAAAGAGCAGTGCTTTGGCATTCTTTATGTTGAGAATGAGCTTGTGCTGCTTTAGCTACTTGCTAAGTTCTGAGAGGTCATGCCATAGTAGATCATTTGTGATGGAGGGGACAGGCTGTGTCTGCAGTTAATCACATTGTCTGGATAAATATTGATCGGTAGGAGGTGAAGGTCAAGTGGGAATTGGTTAATAAGTAGAGAAAAAATACAGGGAACAACATGGAGCCTTCGAAAGCACCTTTGTTAAGGATAGTTTTGGGGGAGGAATTGTTCCCTAGTTGCACTTTGAAGTACTGATTTAATATTAAATCTCTGAACCGTAAAGTAGTTTGAGGGCTTATGCCAGTTGCTGTGAGTGAGTTTAGTGAGAGTGGGTGGTAAGCTGTGTCCAATGCTTTACTTTGTTCAATAAAGATGGTTTCATTAATTGACTGTTGTCCCTATTTACCAGAATATCACCTGTTAGTGTGTCGAGGGAAGTCATAGTGCTTCTTCCCACCCAGAATTCTTGTTGATGTGGAGAGGATTCTGTAGTGCTGGAGGTGATGAGTCCGTGATTTGTAGATTATTTTTATTTTCCATAGAGTGGGGAGAATGAAATGGGCCTGAAGATGGTATCTGTGAGAGTAGTAAAAATTTTGGGAAGAGAGTTTACAGTAGACTTTCTTCACTGTGCCGGCATGAAATTCTTTGAGACATACCTCTCAACTGTACAGATTTTTGCCTCCTACATTTTTGTCTTTTTCATAAAATCTATTCTGTCATTCATGAATCATTGAAGATGTTGTGTCTTTCAGCTTTTCCCGGTTAGGGGTCGCCACAGCAGAGTTCCGGTCCGCTAATGATTGGTAGTTGACTTTTACGTGACAAGTTACCAGCCCTGGCGCACAACCTTCAATGAAGGTACGCCCATTCACGCATGTCTGCACGCAGAAGATGCTCTAGCTGAGAATCGAACTGGACAGCGTCTTACTGTGAGGCGACAACGCTACCGCAGCACCATCACCGCACCATTATCAATGACCTTTATTTGAATGTGCCACAAGCTACCTGCATCCAATATGCAGATGACTCGACTTTGATCTGCACTGCTAAAAATGTTTCCTCCCTCCAGTCTATCACCCAAATAGCTTTCCAAAACGTTGAAAAATGGTTTATGCAACACTGCCTCCTCCTTAACCCCAAAAAAACTAAGCTTCTTCTCTTTACTCCTACTAATAAATCTCCTATACCATTCTTCACTATCTCCTCAAATAATTCTACCTCTATTAACCCTGATAAAACCACTCGACTATTAGGTGTAACAATTGACAACCATCTCAACTTTGATGACCATATTAACACTACTATTAAAGCTGTTAATAAAAAAATTGGGACACTTTACAGAATTAAACCCTTCCTTACCCCAGCAGCCAGAAAAAACATTGCACAGACCCACCTGATTTCCACCCTTTTTTATGCCTCAGCTATATATACTACCTTATCTAAAAATAACATTACCAAACTCTCTACCTGTTATAATAGTATAGCCAGATTCATTACTGCTACTCCCCTCAGAACTCACCACTGTCTCAACCTCAAACAACTAAATTGGCTAGAGCTAAACAACCACCTACTCTACCAACAATTACTTGTCATTCATAAGACCCTTCACTTCCCTGACAATACTCCTAGCCTGGCAAAACTGATTTCTCCTTATAGAAATCTAGCCACACTTCGCTCTGCAAATAAACTCCTAGTATCCTCAACTAAATCATACAATAAAGCTGTGGATGCGTTAATTTCAAATTCCATAGGTAAACACTGGAATCAACTCCCTCAAGAAGTAACTAATCAAGACTCTACCTCTCTGTTCAAAAAACATATCAAAGAACATCTTAAAACTCAATGGCTATGTCCTTGTACTAATCCCGACTGAAAGTATGTCTCCTCACATCTAATTTTGCTACCCTTCCCCCCTTCTGAGCTCCGAACTTACACTTTCTATTGTTGAGAGTTACTTCTTAAAAGTATGCCTATTTTTTAATTTGTTGAACTTATCTTATAAGTATTTAGATTTTATTTTGCAATTCTCTTTTTTTTTTACCTTTTATATTTTTTCAAGATAATTTTTTTTGTGATATATCATTGTTTGTTTTGCCTGTACTGGAGCTTTTCTCCCCGGGCCTCTACTGTAAACGGATATATATCCAGTTGGACTAGCCCGGTCAACAAATGTAAAATAAATAAATTGAAGATACAAGTCAGAAAATATGGACAGACCTTTGAGTTTCAGACTTCATACCCTTCAGAAAATCCATGCTAATGCAAAACCTGTTGTTCTGTCTACTTTCTAAGTTTGTAAGAACAATATTTAAAAACCTGCCCCTATTCTGGGGGCTTTGTCTAGATTTCTTGTTTTAAGAGGTTGAGAGGTATGTTGTGAGTCGCAAGATGTAGTATGATGCAGTTTTTGCAGGTGAGAGCAAACTGAGTGGGGACCATTGGACCCAAGTGAGGTGGCTTTCACAATTTTTTCAATTTTGTTAAAAGCATTTTAAAATATATTACTTTGAAACAGACGAGAGATGTATATGTGGGAGTTCTCCTTCAAATAGTGGACTAGGGTATGTGGGGAGTGCTGGTAGGGAGGAGTGGAAACTTCTAGTAAGATGGAGGAAGTAATGTACTCAGAGGGTGTTGATACTTTGTACTTTTATCTTTTGAAGGGGCATAACCAGTGAAGCAATTAACTGGTTTCCAAAATTTCCTTTGATGTATTGTGTGCTGTTTTGGACAGAGTAGAGAGCGAGTTAGCTTTGTATGTCTGATGGCCTTCTTGGCAAGGTTCTGCAGAAGTAGGAATTGTTCCTGGTTTTGTGTTGGGGTTGGTTCTGCAGAAGTAGGGATTGTTCCTGGTTTTGTGTTAGGGTTATTTACCATGTTTTCCAAGCTTTGCCTCTTGTTTATAGAGTCTTGTAAGTATTTAGTTAGCCATTTTTTATGAAGCGGGTTTAGGAGTCTCCACTGTGGGGAAATATTTATTTTGGATTTTGAGAGCAAGTTGGTTAAGTCACTGGTAACAGAGGATGGCTCATCACTGCTCAGTAGGTCCTCCCATTGTAGTTGTAAAGTTCATTATGTAGACCTTTTAATGAATTGGTCTCGAGAGAGTCAGTACTATTTTAATGAGAAGCATGAGACTAAAGGGAACAGCAGTGATTGCTAATAGTTGATAGGATAGATTTTTTTTTCTGTTAAGATGGGCTCATCCATTATGATTACATCTAGAGAGTAGTTTATGGAGGAAAGGTTTGGTCTAGTGAAGTCTTTTATGTTTGTGTAAGGCTGAGGTTTGCTAGGTGGTCATCAACATTAATCTTATAAACCCAAAACATACATGTACTGAAGTTTCACTAGTTATGTGGCAGCCCAGAATATCCAGAAGAAGTGGTTTAAACTTTGTGAAGCTGACTGGTGGGAGAAGATAGGTGGCTGAGTTTTAGTTTGTTGTGGTTGTTGAGAGAGAAGAGAGAGAGAATCTGGTGGGGTCATTATTTATTTGTTGGTGAGTTTTGTTTCTGAGTGGTCATCTTTTAAGAATGAGTAGTAGGGTATCTTCACTTACTCTCTTCTTCCTTGGTCTTACACTAAATAGATGTATGTAATCTGGAAAGTAGAAGATGGTCATCTGTGTTTTGTTTTAACAGTAATTCAGAAATTGCTAGGATGAATGTGTTATGAGTGTTAGTAAATGATTGTAATTCTGGTTTGTTCGGAGTACTTCCTGCATTAATCAGTGCAACTTTAAGGTGTTTGAGAGATCTTGTGGGCAAATGAACAAGCAGTCAACATAGATTCTACATATCTTTTTTTTAATCTGAATTCTCCATGAATACAATATATGAAAAGAAACAAAAGTGCAAAGAATCCCAGGAGAGTCATAATCTCCATGCTTAAATGCAATGTTCCTAGAAAGGACGGCTCATTCATGGTTAGCTGCAGTGTGTCAAGTATCAGAGGCTTGACCTTCCTTGCCACTTTTAACGTGAATGGAAAAAATGTAAATAGAGAAGGCTTTTGTCACTGTTAGAATATTAGTTGGAAAAAATCTGCAAAAAACAAATCTGAGAGTCTCTTATTTGTTGTCCTTGTATTGATGGCAGTTGGTTGGGATCCACAAGTTTCAAAAAGTACAGGTCAGGGGTTGGCAGCAGTAGTAGTAGTCTTTACTGCTGTATGATGGGACCAGTCCAGTGTGACACTGGCTCATACTTCAGCTGTAGTTTTTTTGAAATAAGCTTTACCTTACAGATATCAAACTGTAAACCACAGCAAGCTTCCTAGATTTCCAGGATGCCTACAGTTCAGAGGTTCTTGCATCTAGCCCTCATCTTTGTCTTTTAATTTGGATTCCAAAATAGTTTGATGCTCCTGTCAGAAAGCAAAGTGGTTCTAGAACAGAGAGTGCTGAAATTAAAGTCCTTCCGCTATAGTTACTTGTATATGTAATTGAGATGTGGACATTGTTGATTTGGCAGATGCATCATTTGGTCTTTCATTTAAGTAACTTAAATTCTGGATTGTAAGGTCTAGTGTTTCGATTTTCTTTTCACATACAAGATGCCTTTATTGACTGTTGTTTCTAGTAAGAAAGAATTTGTTGTTGTCCTTCCTTAGTTCACTGTTGCAGTATTCCAAACTATAGGCTTATCTTGCCATATAACTTGAACATCCAGCTGGGGTACCAAAGCCAAAACCTTCCGTAGAGCCATACATCCGACATATGACCTAAGCTGACAGGTGTAAAGATACATAAGCAGACATACGAGTGTAAAACCTCGGACTATCTCAGCACCAGTCCAAGTGCAAGTCCTATACTCATCTGTCTGTTCTGCATTTGGTCGTTGGTATCCTTGGCCTTCAATGGTTGAGATAAGTGCCCTGTTGGGGAAACTTCCTTGATTTTCTTACTTGTATTTCTGTTTGGCACTTTATTAGATGTCAGCTAGGTGGGGTAAGTATGATTTGTGGTAGGCAGATTCCCTACAAGAATTGCTAATCCTTCATACCTAAAATCTTATGGACACAACTTTCTTCCCTCACTGCATACTCTGAAACCAAACACTGTAAACTCCTCTCCCAGACTAAGCTGGCAGACTGCTCCACCCCTGACTTCCTGCCTATACCAAATAAGAAATTTAAAAGGTCTTGACCCAGCATTACAACTGCCCAGTCAGACTATGATGTACTTACTGAGGTGTACACCTGACACCTTCTTGGATGCCTGTACTGTGACCCTGATGGAGGTTGTCATGGCATCTGAGATTTGTACATTCTAAATGACTGCTGTTACTAACCCTGGTGAGAAGGGGGAACCCCATATACTTCTGAAGTACTTGAAGGTATACCGCAAATTTTAGAGAGGAAATACCAGGGTCTCTTATCGAGGTATACCAGAGGTCAGATCCTCTGCATCTTGAGAGTAGACGTCACACCTAAAAAGAGAATTAAGGCCATAGTGGCACTCAAGCCACTATTGTTTGCTTCATCTGCTCCTACTACACCTCAAGAGACATTTTGAATCATCTGAGAATGAGGTGGTGGTCTCACTGTGAGTATTCCTTGGCCTACTCCTCTCACGTCCATTCTCCAGACCAAGTAGCCTCTGATGAATACTTTTCCCAGGATTCCTCTGTTGTAGAAGCTTCAATAGGGGGAAATATCTGTAACATGAAACACTTTTGAATGAAATCAAAACAGATTTGTTTTTTTACAAAAAAAGATCTCTCTTTGAGGTAGGAACTTCTGCTCTAGTCCTTCCTGTTCTGGAGGCCTTTCTCAGTGCCTTTATTTCTACACTTCACTGCTCCTGACACTCTGCCACCAGCTCCTAAAAGAACTGATAGATTTTATAAAGCACCTGAAGATTCAGTTCAAGAATTTCTTGACGCATCCTTCCATGTTTTCTGTGGTTATGAAGCCTTCTAAGCTCCTGGCTGCTGGTAGTGCCCTTCCCTCTGATAAAGACAACAGGGCAACGGGTAGAATGAGGAAGAAAAGCCTTCATAGCTGTGAATTATCAGACCCAAATATCTAAATATCCGATGTCTGTTTTGGGGGACTTAAACAAAACCTTGTCTTCTATAGAAGAGGCTTCTATAGAAGAAACAAGCAAGTAGGCAACAGGCTATTTCTATGACTGATCAGACTTCACAAGTGGCTAGGCATAGCATCAGATGCAGCTATGAAGCAGTGGCTGCTTCCTTGAGAGCAACTGACATGGGTTCTGTGATTAGAAGGTATGCATGCTATTCTGTCAGTCCCTCCCTGAGGACATAAAAGCAAAGCTTCTAGATAATCCTTTAAATAGGGATCTGTTGTTTGGCCCTGTTGCAGACAGTATTTTTAAAAACCTTACAAGAACAGGGGAAAAGATGATGGATTTCAGATACATTTTCCCTAATTCTTTTCCAAGATACCAGAGAAACTACCATGCAAAGTCCATTACCTTTGCACACTGGGAGTAAAGCCAAGAAAATGCCTTTGGAAAAGAATCCCAAGATAAACCAGTCAGATTTTCTACATCTGGAAGACCTCCCTATCCAGACAAGTCGTCCTGACTACACTGTGTGTCAACCCTCCTTGGTCCCATTCTCCCCTTGTCTAGAAGACTCCTTTCTTCCATAGAAAAGAGGCAGCACATTACCTCATACAAATGGGTCCTTCCCATTATTCAATAGGGTTACAGAATGACTTTGAAGAAAGCCTCCCATTTGAGGGCATCCTTCTTCCAGGCACTATAGAATCTGTACCAAAATGGTACATGGGGGAAAAGGGTTCTAGTCATGACTTTTCCTTGCTCCAAGAAAAGGAGAATGGATACCTGTATTGGATCTGTCCCCTCACAACACCTTTCTCAAGGTCTCATCTTTCAAGATGCTGGCCCTACAAACTCTTCTGCCCTTTATTATTCCAAAAGCCTTTTTGTTTTCCTTGGATCTAAAGGATGCATAAATCCACATTCCTATCCACCCTTCAGGAAATTCATAAGGTGTTTGGTCTACTCATCATAGCTTCACTTAATCCGCTGTGCCTTTTGGACCTTCTACAGCCCCCAGGCTTTTGACAATGTGTGGCTCCAGTCATAGCTTTCTGCAGAACTCGGAGAATTCAAATATTTCCTTTCTTGGATGACCTGTTAACACAGGCATCCTCTCCAAAAAAACAGTTCCACCATATCCCCTACTCCAAAGTCTGACACTCGTGATCAACTTCAAGAAATCCACTCTGAAACCAACCCAACCCAGAACCTAGTCTTCTTGGGGTGCAGACTGGACACCAAACTCATGCAGGAATTCCTGCTGCCAGACAAGGTACAGATTCCTCCTGCAATTACTTTTTGTCCTACATCTTCAGACTCGCACAACAAGGTAAATCCTCAGGACACTGGGGTTCATGGCTGTAACCATATCTGTGGTCCCTTTTGCAAGGTTTCTTATGAGAAAGATCCAGTAGTACCTGAAATTCATTTGATCTCAGCACTTTCACATTCCTCTTCACTACTTAGAGAGAAATCCAATGGTGGATAGGTAAACACAACCCCATGTCTACCTTTCAAACTGCAGATACCACAGCAGGAACTGCACATAGATGCTTCGGATGTTGCATGGGGGGCATGCACAGACTCCCTCAGAGTTCAGGACCAGTGGCCACCACATCTGAAGTCAGAGCACATCAGCCTGAAGGGGATGTGTGCATTCAGACCTTTTCCCACTTCTGGGTCCTAGGACCTCTCAGAATTTTTAGACAGCACCACAGTCATGTGGTACATGAGTAAGTTGGGGTAAGCCAGGTCAGCTATGTAGACTATCTCTTTTTTCATAACATCAGGCCACAAAAACATACCAGTCCCTTCAAGATGTTTACATTCCATCAGAAGACAATAACCTGGCATATTTTCTAAGTAGATTAAGGGAAGACCCTCACGAATAGATGCTGAACAGGGAGGCCTTTCTAGACATAGTCTACAAGTGGGGTATCCCACAGATAGGCTTACTTACCTCCATCCATCTACAACAAACAACTGTCTCACTTCTGCTCCAAGACTCCTTGTCCTCATGCATGGAAAATGGATGCCATGCCCCCTTCATTGGAAAGGGAGGTGCGTATTTGCCTTCATTTCACTTCCACTTCTCCAAAAGGTCTTACTAAAGGTCCAGAGGCAAACCAAATATCTTACTGTTGACTCCCTTTTGGCCAGAATGACACTGGTTCCCTCTTCTCTGTTGTGTAGCCAAAGGTCAGCACCACGAGCTGTCTCACAAGCACAGCAGAAAGAATCTCTTCTTTACTAAAATGTCATCTCCTAACCTGTCATGGATGATAGATTGGTGTCCTCAGGATTATGATCCCTTTCAGATGTGCTTCAGGTTTTCCAGGAGGTACAGAAACGTATACCCAAAAATCTTACATAGGTAAATGGAAAGGATGTTCTGTTTCATGTCATGTTCATAAACAAGATACTATACAAACAGGTGCTCACATTGCCCTGTCATATTTGTGTGAGCTGTTAAAAACTGGCCTGGCATACTCCTCAATCAAGGCATGCCTCTCTGCCAGCTCTGCTTGCTTGCCTCTTAACCCCCTTCTTCTGTCTAGAGTACAGATAAAACAGTTTCTGAAGGGTGTCCAGCTAAAATCCCCTAGGAAAGCTATTCCGCCTTCCTGGGACCTTTAATTTTGTTCTGGAAAAACTCACTCTTCCTCCTTTTGAGCCAGCAGCCTCTGCATCTCTCAAAATCTACTTGGAAAGTCATACTCCTAGTTGCCCTTGCTTCAGCTAGTCAAGTCTGTAAGCTACAGGCCTTGATGGTATCCCCTCATTTTCTTATCTTCTATAAGGACAGTGTCTTTGAGGGCTAATCCTTATTGTATGCATAAAGTGATAAATCAGGTCATCAATTTGTTCTTTCTTTCATACCTTACAAAATAAGAGGAAGAGAATTCTGCACTCGCTGGATGTGCTTAGACAACTCGTATTCTACTCTACACAAGAATGGCCAGTTATTGGTATCCTTCTAGGAAACAAATCTGGGTAAACCATTTCAAAAGCCATCTCCTTTTGTTAGTCACTATGGCAAATCTTTACTTTCTCCAGTGAAGGCAGTGCTGCCTTCTGTAGCTTTTTACATGGAGGTAGACTAGAGCCATCCTAAAAGTAGTTACTTTGTCGTCAGTGCATACTTTTACCAAACATTAGAGTAGATGCCTTTCCCAAATCCAGAACTGCCTTCACCTAATCAGTCCTCTCTGGACTGCTTGACTGCAATCCAGTGTCTCATCCAACCACCCTTTACACTGCTTAAGCTTTGGGAATCATCTGATAGTTTGGAATACTGTAACAGTGATCTAAGGAGGGACATAGTACAGCTGTTTAAGAACTTACCACAACAGTGCATGTCCTACCGATCACTGTTGCAGTATTCCTTTCCACCCTGCCAACCCCCTTTCTCTACATTTGTTTACCTCCTTCGAAGACAGAGGGGGAACCATTTTATGCTTTGTCACCTCTTAGCTGACCTTTCCTCTGGTAGCTATAGACTTCCTGGCTCAGAGTCTGAGAGTTTTACTCTCAGACATCCACCTTATGCCCACGGGTTAAGGTTATATGTCAGACATGTATGGTTCTGTGGAAAGTTTTGGCTTTTGTACCCCAGCCAGATGTCTGACTATCTGGTAAGGTAACCCAACGTATGCATTACTGCAACATTGATCAGTAGGATATCTATTGTTATGGTGAGTTCTTGCTCAACTGTAATTTCAACCTGCTAGTTCTTGTTGCATCAATAAGAACTTTGCTACAGGTTAAGTTGTAGCTTCAGTTTTGGAGAGGCTTTGTTAATCTCCAAGATCTATTTTATGTTGGTTTGTGATGCTGTCTGAATGTACCTGGAGATATTTATACCTTTTCTGTTTGTACCTGCATCCTAAAACTTATAGGAGTGTAAATATTTCTTTGTAGATTTACTAGTAATTGCTCAGATGGGTGGCGTCAAGCTGCGTTCTTGGTGCTCGGGGCATCAGCTCAAGACTTCCTCAAAATCTTCCTTTTGGCGCCAGGCAGAAGCTGTTCGCAAGTGGCTCGGTCAGTGAATAATATTACTACTGCAGACCTTCTTGAGACTGGTAAAGTTAAGTACCCCCACTTGCTACTTTTTTTGGCCCTCAGCACTTCGTTGAAAAAAGTGAATAGGTGTTTAACATGGGAAAAAGGGACCCAGAGTCGTTTTCCACTCCCGCTGTTTTGGCAGTTTAGAGCCCATTATATCATGAGCAGCATACATACCTTGCTTCACAAAACCGATGGATGTAGATGCGGGACTTTTTGGCAACAGTTTTGGCTCTGATTTTGCCCTAATCATTTGACCGTCGCCTCCGACTACGAAACCGACAAAGCGTTCCCAAAGGACGTAAACATATTCCCTTGGGTTTTTCTTCTTCCGCGGGTAAACCAACCCGCAGAACCGGGCCTTTCGGCTGAAGAAGCGAGCAGTTCTTTCCCAGCCGCTATGCCTTCTCCCGGGGCCTGCACGGGCTGCCTCAACTCCCCAAAGCACCAGAGGTAACGCCTTTGCCTTGGCTAGCGCAGGAGTTATCAAACACGGTGCCTGCCAAGCCCATTCACTGCAACGTGGAGCTCCCACTTATCCTTTACAGGGCCTAACTTCTTAATTCGCCTATCAGGGGATCAGTTCCTCCTGCACTCTCAGCGGTCTCCATGACCCCAGCCCAGAGCAGAGCCCACCAGGCCAGCTGATTCTTTCACTGAGGTCTCATTTGCCTTCTCAGCCTCATGTGAGCTCCCTTCTCTCCAGGACCTCCTCTATGCTGAAGAGAATGCAGACTCAGCAGATCCACATGAGCCATCTTCCACAGATGGAAAAACCAGATGACTCACCTGAGGCTTGCTATCCTGAGGGCATTTTATTCTCATCAGACTCCAGTACTACTCTAGAACTCCACTGAGAGAAGAGGCATAGAATTTTCCGCTTGCCTTACCTTGCGTACTATGAGGGAACAATTAGGTTGATGCAGAGCTCCATCCTCTCAGACTCCCAGAAAATTCCAAACTGGCGACACTCTGCATTTAGGTTGCTTATGGTCCTTTAGCCTTACACTCAATTCTTCAGAGATCCAGACTCTTCCTTAATGATGAGGAAACTCCTGATTCAAGCCCTCCGGGTAAACCTAAGCCCGAAAAGTTTCTACAGTCCCTAGGGAGGCTTGGGGTAATGTTTTACTCCGCTGATCCAGAGACTATCTTGGGGCCTAAATGCCAATTATGATCTAAAACCCCCTCTTCCTGAAAGTCAGGTCCCTTAAAATGAAGTTTAAAGTTTACACCTCTTTAGCTTTGTCAGCTAGAAGACTTATGCTTACCAATTTCATACAGGTTAATATCAAATTCTTATGCCAGTTAACCAGTTAACTGAAAAACTCTCTAGATCAGCCATGACTGGCAAGGAAATCAGTTCAGGCAGTAATTTTGTAGCAGGTACCAGCATCCATTTTAAATCAAAGCTTGATGATGCTCCCCATTCAGCACAGATCATATCAAGCCTTTATGCTAGATCAGGACTAAAAGATGGAAGAGAAAAGCATGCAAATAAGAACAATAGAAAAATTTGGGTGGTTGCTCCATCAACAAAGGTTTACAGGAACTGGCCCTCACAGCATTAGGTAAAGATGGGATTCTCTAAGACACAGAGAGGCCAGTGGCAAGTGAAAAGATTTCAGACAGGCCAAACCAGCAAGGTTTGCTTGGGAACTGCAGTCAAAATTGGTGCGCAGCTTAGGCACAAGCAGGCAGCCACCACCAGGCGTTCAACAGGCGAAGCATAGTGACAGGGTGCCTACAGGGGGCTTCCACCAGGGAACAACCAGTGCCACCACTACAGCGGAAACCAAACATTACAATCATGGTGAGCTTGGCTGTTTGCACCGCCTGGAGAACAAAACCATAGACTAGAGTTAGCATTTCCATTTTCAAAGGCACCAGCAAAGGGGGGAAAATGGTTTGCAAGGGACCACCCAAAAGTTACGGGTTCCATTTCCATACTCTACCAGCAAAGAGGAATATGAGCCACCACCTACATCTAGGGCAGAAGCTCCTAAAAATAACCTAGTAGAAGAACTAGAAATGAGAGCTGTGGATCTAGATAACATTATGGAACATTTTAAAGATTCCACATTCAAGACTCTTCCAAAATTAGAAAAGCTACAAATGGAGCCTAGTGGCCCCTTGTCCGCTTTTAAAACACATTCCTCAGAGAGTCCATGCCAAGGCACCCCTGCACTAAAGGGCAGAACCAAATTGCAGGCGAGGAGTCAGATTATTGACAAACTCAGAGACTCAAGGAGCCCATTGCCCCGTCCCATACGACCAAATTGCAGAAGTTACCTCAGTTTCTTGCAAGATCAGAGCATTATCGAGCTTCTCAGCATTGTATTCTGCACTATCACTGCCCCCAATGGACGCAAAAAGTGATACAAGCTAACCACAAATTGCAGACTGATCGAAGACTTACAAAGGAGCAGTGACTGCCTGCACAAATCTCAACAAAACAAGCATACAGCGAAGTAAAAAAAAGTCCCATATTCCAGAAAAGCCCCTCTGGGTACAGAGCTATATAAAAGCTTCAAAATGATTCATCCCAAGAAAGACTAACTAACTACCAGAGCTGGACTGGCATTAACAAAACAGAAGCTAACTGCTGAAGCAAGAAAGAGCAACTACCTCCTAAGCTCTGGCATTCACAAAACACTGTATCGATGCTACGAGAAAGTACTGAAAACCAAAAACTGCTGGGGCCCTGTATAAAAAGTCAACCTCATCACAGGCTGAGCCTAGAAGCTTAAATTCAATACCTAATTTATGGTGCTGGAGCAAGCTGTCTAGAAACAAAGAAGCAACCAATCCCATACCCCAAACAAAACACCTTGGCGAGGGGCAGGCTCACTCAATCAAGCACTACTCTCCCTTTGGCAACAACACACTGAGCCAAACCATGCACGACAGAAAGTATGGACTCCCGGTTGGGGGCACACATCCAGACAAGTGCACCAAAGGCTTATGAAGCTCAGAGACCCAGTCATACAGACCATACCTCTAAAGAGGTCAGCATCAATAAGGACAGCAGTCAGTCATTCCAGACCATTCATCCAAGAAGGTCAGTTGATGATAAGGACAGGTGGCACCACAGTTATGTCCCTACCCAACAAGCAGGGAGGCACATTCCATACCCTCTATGCCCAAACACTTTTGACAAGCCGGGATGTGGCCGGATTCTACAACATTTAGTTACAAGTTTATTTGTGGAGAAAGAAAACAAAATGCATGCAGACATACTAGCACTCTACACCATCATGCCCAAATGGGATTGCCAATAAGAATATTCAGACAAATCCTCCCAGAGACTGGGGATTACCAGAGATGAGCTGTTCCATCAGTTCAATCCCCCTGTAAAAGAAATTCTGCCACTACGTACCACCACTTGGAAAGGTGGACTCCCCCATTTTCAGTTAAGGAACAACATGACCATAGCGCCAATGAAGACTTCCTTTGAACGCCCAAGCTTTGAAGAGATAAGAACAGTCAGGACAATTCAATTAGCTCCAGACTGGCCAAGGGCAACATTGAACACTGCTGAGGAGCAGCATCCTCTGAACAACAAGACACTACCTCCCCACCCCCATGCTGTAACACAGTTAAACAACAACAACCTGCATCAAACTGCCTGACTCTGCAGCTTCTTGCAATTAACACAACATAAGCACAACACGTTACCCACAATTTCCTTGTTAAAGACAAGGTCCTTGAAAAGAATAGAAGAGCAACAAAAAAGAAGAAGATGTTGGAATGAATAATCCAGAAGGAGTACTGCCAAGGGGAGGAGCATGGCACTGGTAAACACTACTGTACATCCTGGTGCTTAGCAGTGCTCTTCCATACGTTCCTGTCCTATTCTTCCATCAAGATACATGAGAATACCTGCAGGATCAGAATGTCAGACACATCCTCTCTGCTGTCTTCTCACTGCCAGGAGCTCATAAAGTTTCTGAGAGGAATTAAAATGTAAAACCTCCGGGAAACCACCATTGCCATGGAAAAACTTGAACTTCTTTGCTAAACCAGCAGCAACAGCAGAATTACTTTTCGAGACCAACAGCAACAGCAGAGATTACAATGTATCTCAAGACTCCTTTCCTGACTACAGGCATTACTAGCAGTGCAACCTTCCTGATCTCTCAATAGCGATGAGTCCCTTCCATGAGAACATCAAATTTGGATAGTCCATGAGAACAAACAAATGTGTTATACCTAGGTGGTATCAGGTGTCTTTTTTCTCCTCTACAGTCCTACCTACATTCTACAAACTGTTGAATACTACAAAAGACTGTTACATGTGCTGGATGTACATGAACAATTCCAAGTAACCTAGACAGGATAGGTCAATAGTGCAACTGAAAAAGGAAAGGTGAAGGAAACAAACTCTCAAAACAGACAACCAAAAATGAAACAGACAAAATCAGATTTTTAGGAAGTACATTGGAAAGAAGAGAAAGACCATGGAATCAATCACTCACATCAGGCCTCACTACACAAGGGCTACACACAATACACACGCAGGCTACGGTGGCTGCAAGGACATTATAGAGGGACTTACTTGGCGTGCATACATTACATTTGCCAAACAGTACAATTTATACTCTGTCTATTTTACCCGAGCAGTTTTTGCCACTGCTGTTTTGCAAGTTAATCTAACTACCTACATAATCTCCCCTTTCTCCCTTCCCTAGTTTAGCTTTCTGTATTCTACATTGTAAGTGGACTGCAGATGTTGAAGGAGTACAGTAGTACAGTACCACCACCACCAGATGTCCGGATAGAATGAGATCGCAGTGCAGTCAGATGCCACCCACCTTCCCCTCTGTGGGTACTCCTAGGGGTGACATTTGCCCTTCCAGCTAGGGGATCTATGGTGTGTATTTGTTTGTATATATATGTATACATATTTATGTGTTTATGTGTTTGTTTGCTCTCTATTGACACATTGGCATGGTTAGCCATAGCCATCCCAAGGGGGCTGGGGCACCTGGCATCTGGGGCAAAGGAACATGGCTGATGCCTTCGGCTGACTGCTAACTGCCCGAGGGGCGCTGCAGCTATAATGTCCGGGTGACGCGACACCAGCGTGACCCAGAGACTGAATCCGCCGGCCGACTGGGGGCTGACGACACTACATTTTTGCAGGAACTGCAGATGCATTCCTATCGGACATCTACATTTATGGTAGGTACAAAACTGTACTTTTTAGCAAGTATTTCTTTCTTTTCCTGATGCTGAAATACCACTTTGGTTAGGCGTGCTTGGTGTCCCAGTCCAGACATTAAATTGTGGAACCTTTACACAGAGCTGCTTATAAGCAGCAAAACAGCACTAAGGGTGAAGGAATAGTAATAGATTTTGTTAGTGTTTGTTAGAAATAAGAAACCAAATGTATAAATGCCTTTATTAGGCGATGTACTCCTACTATAAGAAGCTTAGTGACCTATTGCCCACTTTGTACTGATTTAATCCAACAGTTTGTGCATCTTTTATTCTATTACTGTTTTATTAATGCAAATTATTGTGCAACCAACTTGTTGTACTACCTTGCATCATTTTCTTTCCTTATCGGTTGTACATCCCAGACGGAGTCAGAAAATGGTCCGCTTGGATCAGTGCTGTACCCTGGTTAACAAATGCATGCATGTTTGCATGCATGGATGACTGAATGAATGGATGTCTGTGACTTACAGCAGTCCCATGAAGCACTGTGTGTTTTACAATGTCTTAACTGTGGTCTGCCCCTGCCTTCCAACATCCATCCCCATTAGTCACACGTTTTGCACATATATATTTTTTGTTTTTAATTTCTGCATAGTGTTTAAGACTTTTCAAAATTGTTGTTAAGAGTTAAGAGTAACTGTTTTTTGTGTGTAGTATTCTGGTTTTGAGAAGCATCTTACCCCTTGGTCAGTTTCCTTTATGTATGCATGCATATGTGTGTGTGTATATGTGTGTGTGTATATGTATGTGTGTAATATATATATATATATATATATACACACACACACACATGTATATATGTGTGTGTGTGTATATATATATATATATGTGTGTGTATATATATATGTGTGTGTGTGTGTATATGTATGTATATATATATATATATATATATATATATATATATATGAGAGAAAGAGAGATTGTGTGTGTGTGTGTGTGTGTGTGTGTGTGTGTGTGTGTGTGTGTGTGTGTGTGTGTGTGTGTGTGTGTGTGTGTGTGTGTGTGTGTGTGTGTATTATTTACATGTCTATGTATGTGCGTGTATAATACACACACACATTTATATATGTTCATTTTTCAAAACACAGGTGATCGATGCCAGCATTTTGAAAATTAACTTACCAAAACCAACAAAAAAAATCGAAACAAAAAACAATTTCCCTTTACATTTGATTAACCAAAACCCTACCATTGGATTCAGGCATTGTGTGTCTGAAGTTTGAATACTTGCAGTGTTGCAGAAAAGGCTCTTCTAAGATAAGGGTATGGTTGAGGGTTGGGGTTAGGGTTAGCATGCATTTACAACAGGATCCTTTATCCATATGAGTGTTTTAAGTAAGGATAAACATAAGCTGTTCAATAGGAGTTGATGTATTTGGAAAACTGAGCTTTTACATTCTTCTGTTTAAAAAGAAAACCAAATAATATAAGTATTTAATTGCTTCATCTTTTAGTCATGAAAACAGGTTGCTGCTGACTCTTAATTGTGGCTGTTTTTGAATCTGTTGACAAACAACCTGTCAGCAAGCTTCTTTTCACAACGTACTATCATCAAGCAAAAAAGTGTATATTCTTTTGAAGGTTGTGGCCTTCTTTCCTGACTTGATATGATGCCTTTGGAGAGTGCATTGTCTGTCAGAGAAAGCATATAATCTGCCAGCTAATGCAGTTTCTCTGTTCTAAGGATATGTACTATGAAGGTGATGCTGGTTAACCACTCCCTAGCAGGAATGCACCATCAGCTTAGAGACATCAACCTCTTCTCAGCAGTACAGGCCAATTGCTGGCATGGTTTTCCTCCTACCTGCATGTTCAACTTCTATATCTGTAAGCATGAGCATGTGTATAGTTTTGTCATTTGGCCATACGTACTTTGTTGTCCTCCTTCATTGTCTGGCCACAGATGTGAAGAAGTGGACTTTTCTTGTTACCAGCTTAACCTGGCATGCTTCTCTACACCCACTCACATCTGTCTAAAAGGTTGGAAGTAGAGACATTAACCATTTGTGTCATAAAAATGTAGAGTAGTGTTGATCTGTGCTTGCTCTTGCTCTGCTCAGGCTGTGCTTTGAATTTGTGACTTTTGGCAGCACACATAAACTTTTGTTAACCTTTAAGATATGTTTGTAAATATTTTGTTGTGTTTGATCTTTACTAGAATTATTAAAACATCTGCCACATGTAAACGTACATTAGTTTGTGGAGAGCATCTTCATGGCAGACCACTGTCCAAAATTAAAAATGCCAACTCACCAAAAACAGTATTTGATACTGTCACCAAACCTGAGGCAGTGTGTGAGACATTTTGACAAATGTTCAGAACTGATAAACTCAAGAGAAGGCATGCAACTCTCTAAACTGTATGCTTTAGCTACTACTTTGCCATTAGTTTTAGCCTGCATTTCTGCAATAAGATTTAATATTTATTATTTATTTATTGACATTTGTTAACCGGGAATGTATATTGCGTCAGAAACCAATTTTCAGTGGAGGCCTGGAGTGAAAAGCTCCAGTTATAGCACATATTTTACAAAGTGATACTGTTTACAGTAATATAAAATATGCTCCAAATGGGTAATCATTTAAGATTGCCTGCATAAGTGACATATGATGATATTTGTACAGCAGTTTGTCTATTATCTCAGAAGCACTGCATGTTAGGGATACTGTTTAGTTCCTTACCTAATTTTATTTGTCATTCCCTGTAGTCTGAAGGAGAAGAGTCCTGTGAGCTTCAGGCGAAAGTACCCAGTAAGGAAGACACTAGTTCTGAAACAGACCAGCCTCAGCCTGAACAGTCAAACATGGAGGAAAGTTTACCAAATGGTCAGCAGACAGAGTCAGGGGATGTCCAGACGTCTGCAGAGGAGCTACTGGAGTGCAAGGAGGAGGAAATGGTGGATCTCAACGAAGAGCCAACTCCAAGGCCTAGAAGACTGTTGAGAAGGTTTGTTATGAGTGAAGATTCACTAATAAATGAAACACAGACCCAAGTAGAAGTGTCGTCAAGCCCTTCACCTTCAGAAATTGAAGTCGGTGATGTCATTAAAGCTGTTCAGGACCTGATGGAGGATTTTGAATTGAGTTTGCCTGTAGTAATGCAGGCTCTTCTGAAGAACAGTGGAGAGCTGCAAGCTACTAGGCATTTTCTGAGATTTGGGGAGCGGCCTGATGGCTTTCCTCTCTGGTCAGTACAAGATGACAAGGATTTAGAAACTAGTCATGAAGGGGCTAAAGAAAGACTTGTTAAAAAGTATGGTTCTGATAATATTACAAAACGAATAGCATTCTTAAAGAGTTAGGCAAAGAAAAATGTTCAGTTTTATATGTGCTGATACTTTTAATGTTTATTCCAAGCTGTTTGATGCATGTTATTTCCATCTATCAGGTAGGTGATTCATCTGGTACTCTGCATGATAAGCTAGAAGATTAAAATATCACTGTATCAAGTGTTGCTGCATCGTAGGTTAAGTCAAATAATTTTTTATGAATTTTCAAATTTGGTGCATAAAGTAATAAACTATAATTGTGCTTTTGAGTAGCACCTATATGTGTCCGCATATAATCATTCACAGAATGAAATTACAAATGAATGGAAGCAGACGCTAAACTAGTTTTGATGGCACAGAAACCTCAGTATTTTGAGAGCTAGCCATACTGTTTCACACAAAATAAAATGGGGCTCATTTGAAGGCACTTGGTGGTTATATGTCTGACTGACTGACCTCCAAGAAGTGTAAAGTCATTGAAAAAAGAGGGTCTCTGTGACATTGCAAAAGTAAGGACAGAAATGTCCTCTTTACTGACACTTATAGAATATCATTTGTTTGAGCAGACCTGTAGCTTGGAATCTCAAATGTTTCCAGGGGCTTTTTGGTGCATCCAGATAAATCCACTGCTGAGTAAGTACTTGAATAGGCTGTTTTGTACTCTTGTTTCAAATATTTGAAGTTCTGCTGCTAAGCACAGTTTTGAAAAATAGTTTTCACTTTAAACCTGATTTTTAGCTGTTTTTGCTGATATAGTACAAATGTTTTTAGGCTGCATTCAGACCCAGAGAGAACCGTACATCTGCTGCTGAGTCCTGCACTGTGTTTGGCTTCTAGTCTTAATCTGTTGTTTCTGCACTTTTTCTGAAAATCTGTTAGTGCTGTATCACTGATATGTGTATTAACTATTATGACTTTGTTCTTGGTTTGAACTTATCAATGCCCTGGACACTTGCCACAGCAATTTCCCTTGATTTCCTGTACTTTGTTTGGCTTTTATCTTTAATCTGTTGTTTTTCCACTCTGGGTGGCCCCAGACAGTGTTTTTATATTTGGAAGGCTTTGGTCTGCTTCTTAGTGGCATTAGAGAAGTGCCTGGTCACTCCTGAGCTGGGATACACATTTTGAAACTTCCAGGTACCTGCTTGCTATTGGCAAGTGGGCTGATTTGTTTTTGAGCTTTGTTGCTGCCTGTATAAAGTCATTTCGTTTTGAGATACTGCTTATCAGTTGGGAGCAGTTGGCAGTATCCTGTTGTAGACACGGAGACCTAGAATTAAAAGGTTTCCAATACAACTACCTCTCTAATTTCTAAATCCTTAGCTCCGTACTGAGCAGCTAATTTGTGAATTGAGTAGCAAGTTTGTTGTGGAGATGCACCCAACCCTCGGGCTTTACCCTGTGCAGTTCTAGGCAGTCATGTTAGCAATGTATACTTCTACAGCAACCAAGCTTATCAGCTGTGAATCTACCTTGCACTTATCCTCCTGTAGACTAGGCAACTAGGATCCGAAGCAGTGGACATGCATTTCCCTGCTATCTCTGTAGCTGGCCTGGTGGACATGGGCATCCTCAGACAGTGTAGCAGTTGCCACATGTACTCTGACAACCACCTAATCCTCAAACACATGAATAAGGTATGTGAGAGATGTGGTAATGCAATGCCCCTGGAGGCAAGTCTCTTGCCTACAAGCACCCAGACTACCAAACGGGTTGTCAGTAACACACACGCACACACACGCACACACACGCACACGCACACACACACACACGCACACGCACACGCACACACACACACACACACACACACACACACACACACACACACACCCACCTCACCTAGTACAGACTAGTCACATAGACTCGCATATGCTGAGACATTTAAGTGTAATCTCCCCAAACCAGAAAGACCTCCCAGACACTGCACACCCAAAAAAGTCCTCAGTAACTTCAAGCGCACTCCACAAAAACAACACCCAACAGGATACACACTGGCACTACCCATCTTGTCTCAACTTCTAAGCCCGTAAGGCACACCACTACACAACCCAGTATTCTGGACATAGGAGATCAAATAGTGAGACAAGCAGACTACTCGCAAGTCTTAGGCAGTTAATCATGGCTCTGTTTTTGCTTATCAGGGATCTGTCATACTACTCGTGCACTCTGGTCACTTAACCCCAGGTACAAGTATGACTCTCTCATATTCCACATGGATGTTAATGATCCAAGACGTACCTTCCTGGACTATGTGAAGAGAGATATGACTGAGGTTTTGGACTGTGTGTCCCAGATTGGTATGAAACTAGCATTGAATAGTGTTCTACCTTCTCTTAGGTTGATGCCACAATATGAACAGAAAATAGACCAACAATTGACGTAAAGTATGATGCCATTTTAAGGGGATACAGTATTTGTTAAACTGTGAGGATGTAGTGAACAATCCAATCAGTTTTTCCAGATGTCTGCACCTGTCCCCCACTGGGATTTTGAATATTAGCTAATGCCTTTTCCACACCTCATTCTGTCTTTTTTAGGCATTGCCAACCAGATAAATCTTCTGTCCTAGCTATTTCAAACTAGGAAAATGTGAGGGTATTATTGCTCATTGTCTGGAGTCTGAACAAGAAAGTTCTCTCCCTGCAGGCTGTCCTTACCTTGGAGAATGTAGATATCTGAGCAGTCACTGACGCATGGTTTAAAGCCACTGAGAGCACCACCACAGTGTGGAGCTACAATGCCTTCCACACATTTAGACCAGCTAATGTACAGGAAGTGACCAAAGGTGGAGGTGTCTCTATATACATTTAAAAATAAATGCACTTCAAGGCTGGTCCATCAGCAGGACAGACTTGAGCTTCACCACATCCATGTCACCATAAATAAGGTCCCATACCATATTCTTGCAGGCTGTAGGTCCTCGTGAATGACCCAGGAAGACAACAGCACTTAACTTATAAACACTTGACATGCTGCCTATCCAATATAACATCATATTCATGGGCAACTTCAGCTACCCCAGTATAAGCTGGGAATCCAACGTGACCCTCAACATACATGCCAATAGAGTCCAACTTCATAAATGCCAACACCCTGAACCAGCTAGTTCATACATCCACGAGGGACTTAAGCATACTCAAACCTGGTCCTCACAAAATATAATCCCCTCAAGTGTAATGTCATTGCTAGTCATGTCAGTCCATAAAGCCGTCTCCTTTGAGGTAAATGTAAAACCAAGGACATCTGGAAACCCTAGAACTTTAAGAACTACTCCAAGACAAATTTCCAACATCCTAAATAAATTTCTAATCTCTCACCAAACCTGAGTATACAGCTGCCTATGTAGTGATGCTCGTAGAAACCTTGTATAACCATATCAGCTGCTGTATAGAAATTGCTATACCTTCCCAACATAAGTGCAGGGCCATCGCAAAAAAAACAAGCCATCCTATTTGAATGTTAATAGCTTGTGCAACAAAAGGAAGGAAACGTATGGCACAAACTGGTGGTGGGGGGGGGGGGTCAATACCCAGCAAGGTAAAAGATACTTCATCAGCCTAAACAGGCTATATGGGGGGATGGGGGTTAAGTCCACAAAAGCAAAACTTTATGTAAAAATTGTCAAGGACAACCTCAAGGCTTTGTTCATCTGTGTCTGAAACCTCAAAGATAATACACAGCAATGTACCAAATTAATTGTAAGTGATACTACCTACATGGACCCAGACAATATATCTAATCTCCTGGCTGACAAATTTGGCTCAGGCTTTACTCCCCCCTCACCCCTAGATATTCCTCAGGAAATTCGAACATCCATCTCACTCTCAACCATCACTAGAGAGCAGGTCCTCAAGGCTCTCTCAAGGGGCAAGAATACTGCATCAATAGGTCCTGAAAATATCCCAGGATGCCTTCTTAACATAAAATATGTACTATTGCTTCTCCTAGAATTTGTATTCAGCCACAGCCTCCAAACTGGCTTTGTACCAAATGAATGGAGGACTGCAAAGGTTATGCCACTACACAAGGGCAGCCCATCCACTGACCTGGGAAACTACCATCTTATTAGTCTGACAAGCCTGTTTTTCAAGGCTGTGGACAGGGTAGTCATGGATATCATAAATGATGACATGGGTAACCTACATAATCTGGACCCTAGTTATTTCAGGTTTGGTAAAACCAGGTCTTGCTTGCTAAACCTTGTGGACATGTTTGAGAAAGTTATCAAAGTGATGAACAAGAGCAAATCAGTGATTACTGCCAACTGTGACCTGGTCATGGCATTTGACACAATACCCCACTTGAACATTGTTGTTAAGTTCACTAATTTAGGCATTAATCCATACGTCACCCTCTGGATAGCCAGCTGGCTCAGTGACTGCACCCAAGAAATTAGAATAGGGGAGTCTACCTCCACAAAAAGGCTGGTTACTCTTAGGGTCTCCCAGGGCTCAGTGCTGGAAGTCACTGCTGTTTTACATCTACTTCTGTGAAGTTAAGGCTAAAGTCAAAGACCTCTCTGACCAAACTTGCAGATGACTGCAAACGTGTAGCAGTCAACGGCCCTGTCCCCCGAGATACTAATATCCTCCAAGAGGGCTTGACAGACTAATAATTATTGCCAGAATACTAACCTAAAACTCCTCTATACTAAGAAGTGGAAGATGGCCACCCTGCAAGCCACCACATTGATAATACAGCCCTGAGAGTAGACCCTGTAGTCAGAGACTTGGGAGCATTGGCATTTGACTAACATGGCATCTATGTCCAAACAAGTCATCATCAACCTAGTCTGCCCTCGTATGACCCTACCATTGAGTTAATGCAGTCTTTGATATGTACCTCACCAGGCATATGCAGCAATGGGAGTGTCCACAGAGATTTCTCACAAAAAGAATTCAAGAGGTAGAAAACAAGTCTTGTGCAGACTGCCTCCAATCATTGTCCATATATTCAGTTTCCTGTAAGCTCTTCAGAGGTGATTTAGGCCTAGTGTATAAGGCTTCCTCTGATCCAGCACTAATAAACGTGTTACACATTTAGAAAACTAGCATAAAAAAATCTAGGGCCCTAAACCTCACCAGCAACATAAATAGGATGTGCTGGAGGGATAAGTGTGTGCCTGAGGCTCCCCTTTCTCTGGATCACACTTCCCAGTCATGTGAAGCAGAGATCTTCCCTGCATTTATTCAAGCATTACCTGGATCAGTGGATGAGGGGCCACAGATGAGAGAAGAAACTTGTAATTGTCTACCTAAGAATATACACCCTCCACAAAACATTTAGGAACCAGTACCTGTCAAATTTTATTTAGGAAACTTGGCTAGGCATAAAATGGCCCATTGGGTCATTAGCATAGTATTCTACAATGATACTGACCGCACCAGAAGGCAGAATGAGGAGAAGTTAGCTTCTCTTTAGTATTGGCTCTGAGAGAGAGAGCACCAGGCCTTAAATCTTGAAGATTTTAACTTCTTGAACAGAGAGAGAGAGAGGACACTTCTTTTATTTATTTATTTATTTATTTTGATAGGTGGATGTATGCTTCATTCCTTAGCACTGAAGAAAAAATAAGTGAAATGCACATTAACAAACTCTTGGATAATAATTAGCATGCCTCAATATGGATTGCAATACCTTAAACAGTGTGCAAGATTGGGGAAGAAACAAATTGATTGGGCTTTGAATTTTTGTACAGAAGATTAGAACAGTACAGAAGAATGGAAAGTTATGTCTTGGGTTGAATTGAGGAAATCTGTTTTGTGAGGATGCGTATGGGAATGATAGGAATTTCCTGGGAAGCAGATGGCAGTAAGAGAACTTTCTATTCTACATTGTTATACTTCTGAAATCGTCTGACTAACTGAAGGAGTAACCAATAAGTATATTCACAACAAACAACTGGAAAAAAATTTAGCCAAGCCTCAAAGGACGGTGAGACCAGTGAAGTTATTCCTTTATTAAACAGTAGTTTAGTGCTTTCATTCACATCAATTTGAACTTCATCAGTAATTCAGGAATAACTTTACTAAAGTGTAAACTAACTTTTAACTTGGAACAACTTTTTCCGTCACCTGAACAAGAAAGTGAATTTTTATGTATAGGAAGTGCCAAGTGAAAATGAAAAAGTAAATTGAGAAGATAAAAAGGTCTACAAGAAAATATAAGAAAGTAAAGGATGGTAGTGTGCAGTAATGTACAGTATTGTTTTTTTTGATATATTGTAGAATATGTTTAGACTCAATTAATGGATAGGAATGCATATAGATTCAGGATTGTAGAGTGATGTAATTCTGTTAGGAGCTACTGGCATGGAGAAGAAAGGGCATGAGTATACTTGGGGAGAAGCAGAACTTACTACAGAAATTGTCAAATTTTAAATGAAAGCAAAAGGAGAAAGAGAAGATATGGAGAGAGGAGAGTTATGAGTAATGATGCTTTTTCATATAATGGTTTGCCTGCCTATCTGAAGAAAAAGATTAGATGGAATAGTCTTTCTCAAAATCGTCATCTTTCAGATCTATTGAATATGTCAGGCCACACATAGAATGCAGGCCACATAGTGGGAGGTAGTGATCCCTGGGAGGAATAGTTTCATACAACCTGTGTTTTGAACATAAATGTGTATATTGTAGGAAGTAGGATTTGACACATTGTGTAAAACCTGTTATCACTGCAGAGGAGTGGTGAGCTGCCATAGTGCAAATGACATTGAAATTATTACTTTAAGTTTTTTACTGATGCTTGATACTTCTCGGTTTTTACTTGTCTTTTTGCACCTCTACATACTTTTTGTCATACTTCCACTTTTAGTTTGCAAACGTTCAAAGTGTAAATGTATGTCTTTTTTACTGTATTAGAATAAATGTGATTTTCTGTAAATGATGACACTTTGATGTTAGATTTAGGTGTACAGATATATATTTTGCTCAGATAATTATATACTTTAAGATTGCAAGATTTGTTTTTGCTTATATTGTTAATTTGATAGTAAATTTTATAAAATTGAGGATAATCACCCACTTTTTGTGTGGTTTGACTTGTTTTGGGCTGTAAACGAAGAGGCAATGAGCAGATAACAAAAAGCTATTTGAGTTATGACATGAGGTACATTTTTAAAAAGTAAATCTTTTTCTTAAGTAATATTGTGTTTGGTTGATGGAGCTATTTTCTTTTACCGCTTCATGTCTGATGTACTCCACATGTACTGGTACACAACAGTAAAGGTACATTCACATGCAGTCAGTACAAAGAAAGAGTAGGCCTAACAGTACATCTAGGTCTGCTCACATAGGCTCCCCTTTTATGTTTTTATTTGAAACAATTGTTTTCAACAGAGCTCTTTTGTTATGTGTGTTTATTTATTGAACAGTAAACCTCAGCAGTTTACCAGAAAAAAAACATTTTGGTATGGATGGAAAAATCATGACAAGTGAAAAAAATTCTGACCTGGCAGAGAGATGCTTACCTGGAATTACAGTCCTTATTAGTAACTGTCCAGAGGTTTGCAGAAAGTCCCTCATTTTTCTCATATTTTGCTCTGTCCTTTGTAAGGATAACATTAAGCATATCTCGATGAAAAGCTGGCCACTGAACATTATATTATCATGGCAGTATTTCATTCTTTTTATATTTGAGATTTGTTACGATATTGCATGGTGATAGCGGTGTTACAAGTACTGTTTTAAGTTTTACTGACCCTCAGTGTGTTAATAGCTGTTTAAATTTCTTTGCTGTCAGATTGCATAATATAAAGCTTCTTACATGATATTATATTATTGTGAAATAATTTTTTTTAGTAGTTTATAGAAAACATGAAGAAAATTCACAAAAAGTTAATAATATCTCTATTATGCTAGTAAATTTCCTTGTTTGTATAATTACTGTTAACTTTTTCTTTTGCTTTAGTTTTGCCGAAATTTGTTACCTATGAAACCTGCCTGCCCTGCTATAATATTTATTATGAAGTTTATATCAGTGCATTAAGTAAGAGACTACTCGAACTGTGCCTCCTGTAACTAGCTAGTAAGCTAGCCTCTTTTTATTTGCTAGACTTCAAGCTCCTATCAGTGGTATATCTCAACCCTATATATAAGGGCAGAAAGATCCTCAGTGAAATATCCTCTTTAAACAGAAAGAAACTCTCTTTGTTCCTAGTTCTTTTATTTGTTGCTTTCTGAAACATTTTTTTTTTAATTTTGCAGTCATCTTACCCTGTTAAGATCCTTGTTTGTTTGTGTCTCCTTTTTTTTTCTGGGTGGTTTACAGCGAAAGCCTCGGTCCGCTAATGATGATTTGCAGTTGATTTTTACGCGGCTTGCCAGGGCCTGCCCACCACCCTTGCGCCCATTCACGCATGTCTCAAAGCAGAAGACCCTGTTAAGATTCAAATCCCGGTAATTAATTTCTGCAGGAAGCAAGTATAGTGGGCCAGTAACTTCTTATTGTTATATTACCCAGAATGTAAACATGATGTGTAGTCATTCTGTTTTTATAGGTCGTTTGTCACTGCCCAGAATAAGACTTTGAAAACATTTTTTTTTTTTTTTTTTTTGAAAAAAAAAATGTATTGTATTAAAAAAAAAAAAAAAAGGACAAAGAATGGAGTCTTGGGAGCAGAAAAGTGGTGCACAGGTCCAACTTCAACACTTGCAGTAACTACCTTTCTCCTTTATTGGCTCCCTCTCCTTTTGAGAAGTTAATTATTGAAGCTGCGATTCCAGATACCTCTCCAATGTGGATGTGTGATGGTCTTTTTACTGTACTTGGAACTTGTCTCTGCAAATTCAGCATTCTGGGTAAGGATCAAGTACCCAGAACAGAAGCACGTGCTGGGGCTCCGTGTTCATCTTCCTCTCTGTTGATCTGCAGCACTCTGCTTTTATTCCATTTGTGCAAGTAGACTATGACCGGTTTAAGGTTTCCATGTCATGGGCTTGGAGAGTTTTCCCCCCAGGGTTAACAGACTGGTCTTCAGTATCCCAGGCTTTCTTTTTTCAGAGTTCTACCACTTCTGCCACCTTTTTATTTTTTTTTCAGCTGTCCTGATGTTTGCCTACATGTGGTTGGTTATCACACTGGCTGTGTCATATGTTAGGGTCACCCATGGAGGCACTGGCCTCTCTGTTGTTGCTCTGACATCAGCAATTCCAGCAGCTGCTGTGTTGTTATTGGTTACATCCATTTTCCAGCTGATGTTAAACCTACCTCTTGCATTTTTGTTGGTCACCTTATAGCTTACAGAGACCCTGATCCCTCTAAAAATCCAGTGTAGCAATCTGTAGGTTTATCACTATGGTGAATAAATAAAACTGAGACATGAAATATGTGGTCTAGTCTCCATGAGACCTTAGAGTAGACTTTCAGGAATACAATGCTATATTGCAGTCCCTTGTACGTACACACACACACACGTGTGTATATATATATATATATATATATATATATATATATATATATATATATATATATATATATATATATATATATATATACATCTAGCACACATTCTGTTAGACTGATCATTTAGTTTTAACTTTTAACTCTGCATTAAGCAAATCATGGTTTTCATCATTTGGTCATCATTGCAGTAGCCTTGGCTTTGTGAGGTTATATCCTAAGATATAACAATTGGACTGTTTCCAAAGCTTAAAGGACCACTATGGGCAAATGATGAAAAAGCATATATATATATATATATATATATATATATATATATATATATATCTTTTATCGTGCCACGAATTACTGCACCTCCCACAGCAGTCTACAGCAAAATAAGTACTCATCCCTAATTTTATTTATTTTTAATCCTGGTCTGCCCTCATGGGGGCAGACATCCTGATTCCTTTCTTCTTCTTCGTCTTTCGGCTGCTGCTATTAGGGGTCGCCTCAGCGGATCATCTGTTTCCATTCCTTCCTGTCTTCTGCATCTTGCTGTGTCACACCAACCACCTGCATGTCCTCTTTCACCACATCCATAAACCTTATCTTAGGCCTTCCTCTTTTCCTGTTACCTGGCAGCTTCATCCTTAGCATCTTTTTCCCAATATACTCTGCATCCCTCCTCAGCACGTCCAAACCAACATAATCTTGCCTCTCTGGCTTTGTCACCAAACCTTCCAACCTGGGCTGACCCTCTAATATACTAATCCTGTCCACCCTCGTTACCCAGTGCAAATCTTAACATTTTAACTCTGCCCCGTTCAGCTCTGACTCCTGCCTTTTTGTCAATGCCACTGTCTCCAACCCATGTAACATAGCTGGTCTCATTGCCCTCTTGTAGACCTTCCCTTTCACTCTTACTGGTACTCATCTGTCACCAATCACTCCTGACACTCTCTCCTCCACCTACTCCATCCTGCCTGTACTCCTCCACCTACTCCATCCTGCCTGTACTCTCTTCCACAGTCACCATTACTCTCAACTGTTGATCCCAAGTATTTAAACTCATCCATCTTCGCCACCTCTACTCCCTGCATCCTCACGATTCCTCTATCCTTCCTCTCATTCACACACACGCATTCTGTCTTAGTCCTGCTGACCTTCATTCCTCTTCTCCCTAGAGCATATCTCCACCTCTCCAGGGTCTCCACCTGTTCCCTACTCTCACTACAGATTCCAATGTCATCTGCAAGCATCATAGTCCACGGGGACTCCTGTCTGATCTCATCTGTCAACCTGTCCATCACCAGTGCAAATGAGAAAGGGCTCAGAGCTGATCCTTGATGTAATCCCACCTCCACCTTAAACGCATCCGTCACTCCCACCGTAGACCTCACCGCTGTCACACTACCCTCGTACATATCCTGTACTACTCTTACATACTTCTCTGACACTCCCAACTTCCTCATACATTACCACAACTCCTCCCTAGGCACTCGGTCATATGGTTTGTCTAAGTCCACAAAGAAGCAATGCAACTCCTTCTGACCTCCTTGTTCCTTTGCAAAGCTAAATGTCCCATAATGCACTGTGAGAGCTCAGATTGTGACAAAAATTAGCTGTACCATTTGTTCTCAGACTATACTTTCATTCACTTAGAATAGAATACCTGAAAAAACTGCCAAGTTTGAGAGTCTGCAGATTGTGTCATTAACTGGACTGCACTGAGTTGGACACATGTTCCTATTGATGTACTATACATTCTGTGAAAGAAGCTTGCTAAAAGTGTCAACAAATTACTGAGATAAAAATGGAGCAGTTAAGTTTTATTTCCTGGCCTTGTTACTCCCATCTCCCCTCCTTCAGTGAGGTAGAATCTGACATTTACAGCTTAGCTACATTCAACTAATTAGTCAACTTTGCATGACAGTAGACATCAAATAAGCCACAACGGATCACTATCAGCATCTCAAATGCTGGCAATATCGAATTTGATATTGTCGCATCGAGAATGCCGAAAGGGCAGAACGTCGAATGGGTAAATGGAAATCTCCGTAAGGGGAGATTTTCATTTACCTTAATGGTCTCGGAGTTGGTATATTTAAGTAGTGGGGGGTGTGGGGGGTGCAGGGGGGCTTCTACCCCCTGCCTACACCCTTTAGTTTTTTTTTTTTTGGGGTGGGGGTTATTTTTTTATCGGCATTCGAAAATGTAATAGGTTGATCATTTCAGTTCGACATTTAGTGATTCGACCTATTACATTTTCAAAATGCTGATTATAGACCCGTCACAACCTAGTGTGCCACTAAAACTGTTCCCTCGTATGTCTCATTGCTTCTGTATAGCATATTCCAGGAATTATTTATAAAAAAAAGCACACACATCAATCCAGAGTTTAGGCCAGTCTATCCATTTTTTTAAAATGTGCAGATTAAAATATTTGATTTGAATTGCATTCTGGCTGCTCTTTGCATAGTTATTCTGTTAAAGCATAACCAGAACTATGGTATTTAATGGCAGGCTTTATATAACAATGAAACAGTTCTTGGTTTCCTCTTAACAATAACCTGCCAAGCCTCTGATGTGACCCAGTACTTTGTTACTATTACTTTATGTAATTTTAGTGGTATCTTCTCAGTAACATACTCATGGAGAGCTTTCACATCAGATACTTTTGAAAATAGCAGTACTACTGATTTAATATCTCCTAAAATAAGACTACATGAACTTGTATTCATTTTCTGAAGAAAAAAAATTCTAATTGTAGTGAATGTCATTATTTGTTCATAAGAATCCAGTTCCGTTTTCAAAAAGCATTATTGACTGTAGTATGTCAGACCAAAAGTATAAGCCAAAATTAGGGATACATCTAGGGTACACTGATAAGCAGTCTGACACTCCTTTTCATCCGTTCTCCATTGCAACTATCCCAGTTCATTCAGGAATGTACATACTTCGTGACACACATATACTGACACAGTGCCAGGAGCTGTAGCAGGGATACCATTCTCCAAACAGGGCACTCAAACAATGTATTGACACCACACAGGGCAGTATATATGTCTCAGTCAAGCAGTGATGAAATTCCTAGGGACGACACTGATCACAGTTTTAATCTGTCCATTTGACAATGCATAACTTTCACACCACACCTGCAAAGGCACACCTCCACTCCCCACAAGTACACAGCCACCAATACCCACACAACATACCAGTCAGCTATGAGGCTTTTCCCACCTCTCTGCAAAACACTGCTGTAATGGATTTGGCAAATGAAAATTAATGGATGACAGCTTAGGACTCATCCCTCTCTACTGGAGGCAGTCCACTGCACTTACACAAGTGTCCCTCTCAGCAGGGCAGCAAGTAGGTATCGGTACAGATTTGCTCCATAGTTTTTACACCACACACACAAAATGATGATACATGCTTAATGTGGACAAATCTGTTTTAGTGTCACTACACTTGACTACAAACCTAGTTTTATGACACCTGATACTCATCACCTTGTTAGCATTTGTCAGTCCACAGCTGCTAATCTTCCTGTCCATTTCACTTTGACTAGCTCACTCACACATTACACTTGCTGGTGAACATTGACTCCCTCTCCCCAAAACAGTGCTATAATGGCTAAGAGGTGCAAAAACTGAATGTGTCAACTCAGGACACCCCACAAAATTTGCAGCAAGCCCATTGCATTGACACTACTACCCCTCAAGTAAAGCTTCAAGCCAGTGTCAGTCCAGCTTTGCTTCATACTTTTGTTACTTCATATGTACAATAATTACACATGCGTACACACAGAGCTCCAGGATGTCACTTGACCATGACGCAGTGGTTAGTACTCTGCAAAACAGTGTTGTGTGGCTACTGTGTCCAAATCAAGTGCTGTTTTCCTGTTTTTGCACAGACGTACACAAGTGCGCACCCACATATGCTTACAAGCACACACACAAACATGTGGTACTCTCGCCCTCACACACACATTAAAAGAGATCACTGCACCACTTATTCTACAGGGAAGGAACAAAACCTTGTTCATTTAGAAAGTAAACCGTAAGCATACGAATAACTACAGAAAAAGTAATGTGTGAAGGCAGTTGAATAAATATGAACCTGACCCCTTCTGATAAGAAGGGAGTGGCACTTCAGGAAATGTTAGTCTGTGACATCCCCACTCAGGGCCAGTAATGAAGGAGCCTGAATCCTCATCACTAACACTGGAAAGGGATGTTTACTTGGAAAACAAATGGATACACTTAGTATTTCCAGATGCAGACCTCTCTGCATCAAGCACAATTT
Organism: Protopterus annectens; assembly: GCF_019279795.1. Taxonomy (NCBI): domain Eukaryota; kingdom Metazoa; phylum Chordata; order Ceratodontiformes; family Protopteridae; genus Protopterus; species Protopterus annectens. The sequence continues at coordinate 1,182,442,030 of NC_056739.1, forward strand.
CCCTTTGGAGCACACAGGGAACACACTCAGTCCGGGGGTCTGGGTTTCTCTCTCTCCAGGTCCCTAATAAGGCTGTCCACTGTCACAGCTGTGTTCAGCACCCTTTCTGTGAAACCAGTGCACATGCACATACACCTGGTAAAGGCTGGCACAGATTACTAGCTATGCCACCTTCTGTCCAGACTATAAGGTAGATTCAGTGCCACCAGTCAGTTACTGTAAGGCTGTTTTAAAAGGGGATCCAATTATACTGAGTGAGATGAATACAGATGGTAATGTTGACCAAATAGCAAAGCTTCAGAAGTGGCCATAGTTGTCATCAAATAAATATATGCAAATACTCTCAAAAGCTTAAATATTTTCTAAAAAGGACCAGCCACAATGAAAAGTTTAAATATATTTAATAGTAAAAGAACAGGAAAATACAAAATACCTATTTACAGTAAACACAAGAGTTTGTCACAGGAAATATTAAAAATAACACAGCTGGAAAGATTCGCATAGTGTTACAGAAAAACACTACTAAACTATTCTCACTATATTTTCCTAACTAATCTAGAGCATTACTGTTCCTACTTACTAAATAGATTAAGGCAAGATAAGGCACTCCCTAATAGATGGAGACATTCATCCTAACACTGGTCCAAACCCTTCCCCACTCATGGCAAACTGCAACCAATACAAAACAATCCCCTTACCTTCAAACAAACCCTCCAATTCACTCTCTCTAGCCCATCTAAACATACATAGTATCTGCAACAAAATACCTCTCGTTCGTGCCCTTCTAGATGTACATCAGTTTGACATCCTTTGTTTATCAGAAACATGGCTTAAACCCACAATTAAAGACAATGAAATCATCCCCGCAGGTTATAGCATCAATCGTCACGACCGCACAAACAAAAAAGGTGGAGGGGTAGCAATTCTGTACAAAGCAGAACTACAAATTAGCAGTCTAAATCTTAACCTACCCTCAGATAATACTGCAGAAATAATTATCTCTAAACTACAGCTTAACTCACACAAATCCATAAACATCATCCGCTCCTATCTTCCCCAGGAAATAACCACAGAATACTCGAATACATTCTAAATTGGCTTTCTTCTAACCTCCCTCAAGAAATCATAGTCCTTGGTGACTTTAACATAGACTAGAATTTATGCAGCTGCACTAACCCCACCACCCTGATCAACCTGTATGGTTTCTTGCAAGCTATAAACTCCCCCACCAGAATAAATAAACTTAACAATAAAGAAACCACCTTAGATTGGATACTTACAAATAGCCCACGACAAAGATAGGTCATCTGGAAGGGTTCCTGTTGTGTAAGTGACCATTCACTAATATATATTATCAGACATAAAACAAGCCTAACTATCCCTATTAGTGTCAGAACAGTCCGTACCAAAAAACATTTTGACCCCGAACTGTTCCAAACTGAACTTAAACAATGTAACTGGTCACCTCTAAAATCTCTCCTTATAAATAAAGCTGTTGAATACTTCAATACCACTTTCTTAGCAATCCTGGACCATCATGCCCCAATATGTGCTATTATAAACAAAACTAAACCAGCCCAATGGCTCTCAAATAATACTAGGAAACTAATCCTTTGCAGAAACAAATTTTGAGCTAAATGGTGTACCACAAAGGATACTATTGATCACCAAACCTTTAGACAACAAAGAAATATTACGAAAAAAGCCATCTTACTAGATAAAAAGAACTTCTATCTCCAACTTCAACATTCCTCCCTTAAAGAACCACAAAAATTTTGGACTAGTATTAACAAACTTCTATACCCAAGCAAAACTGTCACACCCAATCCTCTAGGCTCCAACCCTGACTGGCAAACACCTTTAACTCTTTCTTTACTACTTCTATACTGAATCTTGCAAGCCATTTATCCCCTGACACATCTAATCTGCCTATTCCTAATACCATTCCTCCCCCATTATTCCACCTAAAACCAATACCCACATCCTATATCTGTTCCCTAATCCAAAAACTAAAACCCACTACCCCCTCAGCTGATAAACTCCCAGCAGAATTCCTGCAAAAAGGAGCTAAAGCAATTGCTTATCCCATCTCCATATTGATCAATAGAACCTTAAAGGAAGGCACTATCCCATCTATTTAGAAAATTTCCTACATTATTCCTCTTCACAAAGGTGGAAACTCCAATGATTTCTCCAACTATCGCCCCATAGCTCTCCTCTCTCCGCTTGCTAAAATAATGGAGAAATGCATTCACAAACAATTATGTAACCACCTTCTCCATCACAATCTACTAGCTGTCAACATGGTTTCCGTCCATTCCATAGTACCACCATAGCCTTGCTATCCTTCACTAACTGTATAAACAAAAATCGCAACAATAACATTCTTTCCTCTGCATTCTTTGTTGATGTAGCTAAAGCCTTCGACACGGTTAATCACCAACTCCTCCTACACATATTGAAGTCCCTCTCACTTGACACTCTTGCTATGAACTGGTTTACATCCTACCTTGAAAACAGACAACAGACAGTTCTCTAGCAAAATCATCTTTCGAATCTCCTTCCTATCTCACTAAGTGTTCCTCAGGGTTCTGTATTAGGCCCTCTATTGTTTTCCATTTTTATAAATGACCGTCATCTATCCACTCCACTCTCTACCTGCATTCAATATGCAGATGACTCTACTATAATTTGTTCAGCCACATCCCAGACTGAACTTTATTCTCTTACACAAAAATCTTTCAGCACTGTAGAACAATGGTCCTCTAAATGTTGTCTTCTCCTCAAACCGAAAAAAACTAAACTTATACTCTTTACACCTACCCATATAGCCACCCCTCTACATTTCACTCTTACATCCAATAATGGCACCCTTATTTCTCCTGACCCCACCACCAAACTCCTAGGAATTACAATTGATAATCACTTAAATTTTGACACCCACATAAATACCACAATAAAATCAATTAACAGAAAACTAGGATCCCTCTATAGAATAAAACCTTTCCTTACATCAGAAGCTAGGACCGCAATAGCTAGAACCCAATTAATCTCCACCCTATTCTATGCTTCTCCCATATATGCTAACCTTTCTAAAAAATAACCTCAACAAACTGGCTATATCATATAACAATGTTGCGAGATATGCCACAAACTCACCTTTCAGGACTCATCACTGTCTGAATCTAAAACAACTGGGCTGGCTAGAACTCCTTAATCAGCTACGATTTAGCCAGCTTACAATAGCTCATAAAACCCTATACCAACCCAGCAACACTTCAATTCTCTCTACCCTCATTATGCCATATAATAACCTCAAGAATTTACGCTCCTCTTAACAAAATGTTGATTAATACTACCTTATCAAAAAACTTAGGTGACTCCTTATTCTCTAACTACGTTGGTAAAGTATGGAATCAACTACCACATGATCTTACATCTCAGACTTCTCCCCCACTCTTTAAAACTAATCTAAAACTTTTTCTCACTAACCACTGGTTATGCTCTTGTACTAACCCTGACTAACTGTTATCCTTAACTAACTGTTCCACTCCAAAACCACTATATTCCTACCAATAAACCCTCTATATACTACACTCAATATACCTATATTTTACTTAAATACTAATGTCTCTACTATTTTCCTTATTTGTCCATTTAAGTCAATTTTTTTCTATTTTTTATGTAATATTTAAATTTTTTTCTTTTTTTATGTAAACTTTTTGTATTACTGTCTTTCGATGCCTTTTGTAATCATTTATGTTACATTTTAAATTTTTTTAAGTTTTTTTTTTTTTCTCTGGAGCTTTTCTCCCCGGGCCTCTACTGAAAATGAACATGTATCCAGTTGGACTAGCCCAGTAAACAAATGTAAAATAAATAAAATAAGATAATGTGGATGAATGGTCCTTGTTGTCAGATTCAAAACAGAATACAGAATGCTGAAAGCAGTCTGCTCCTAATATCTAAATATTATCTCTGGCTTACAGAATGACATCACACACCTTTAGCTAAGTTTTATTAAAACCTCTGGAAGCCATAAAACAATAAAATCACCCCACTCTTCCTACAGGAGCTGCAACCTATTCTCTAGCGTAGAAATTGTGTCTCTGGCTCCCTTAAACTGTAGGATAACATCTTTCCATAAAGTAATTTTATTTCCGATATATTTTAAAGTTTGAGATTAACCTCTTTTCTTCCAGTCCTTTGTTAAAACATATACATTTAATTTAATTCAGTTGATAATAAAACATGTGCATTTCTTTTCTTTCCAGCAGGCACACTGTTGATGCATTTTAACACAAGCAAACCTCACAAATACATTTTCAGCACAATCATCTGTACAAATCAGTTTGATATACAAATCACATATAATTTACAAAATTCCAGTTATCTGTACTGGCACATGCCACACATGCACTGCCCCACCTCTCCTGGCATGGCTGGCAGTACCTCCTATTGTCACACCATCTGAAAGGGGATTACAGACATCAGGACTCGTAAGTATGCTTAGGTTATGAACACAAGACAATGGAAGAAGTCTGACAAAAAGTAATGGGCTGACAGCTAGCCATGACCCCTACAGGTGTCTTAATTTTGCTGCCTGACAGCTTGTTATCCATCTTAGTTCAAAGGAAAGAAAAACGTATAATTACATGGAGTCATGTAAAGTGGACAAAATCTAATGTCAGAACAACAAAATGTGGCATATAATTAAAAAGTCAAATAAAACTCGAGCAATCCTACAAAAGCAAGCATGGAAGGGAGTCACAAATGCAAGTTTTAACTTCTGAGCAGTTTTGTTCTTTTTATTCAACAGAACCTTATCAGAGTTAAAAAAAAAATGAATTTTTTTGAAATTGCTACACATTATGGAGTATTTTGCTAAAGAATTACTAGTGACATTTTTCTTTATAGCCAAAGAATAAATTCTTCTTGCCAGCTTCACCACAGTTTTTCCAACATAAAACCGTGGGTAGGACTCACAAGATGCCAAATAAACCACTCCGTGTGAATCACAGTTGTATCCATTTCTGGCCCAAAGGTTTAAATTTAGTGCCTTAATACGAATGTTGGAAGTGTTTGTAATAACTCAGCACTGCTTACACCTGTCACATTTGTAAGTACCAAATGTGTTTGTTTCTGTTTGTGTAGTTTGATGGTATTATAACATGGATTGCACATTGTGACTTCTTTTGTAAGTAAACAAACGGCTGTCACCAATAATTTTGGCTAATTCACCATTCCCTAAAATGATGATCCAGTTGTCTGTGTCTCTAATCATATACATGTCACTAGAAATAGGAAGTGGAAATGCCTAGCTATATTTAGCCAGTGAAGTATTTGTTGAAGTCAATTATTCTCCATTTTACATCAAAGTTGGTATAGCTTTGTTTGATCTAAGCCAAAATACTTCTTAATGATGTTTGTGAACCAGTTAATGTCAGAGCATTTTTGGAGGAAAAGTGATTTTAAATATTCTCCTTCCTCCTCAAAAATAATAAATCTAATGTCATCAACTTTTGGCATTCTAAAAGTATCCAAGTACATTATCTGTAAAAGAATTGCATCTCCCCTTTTGGAAATGTATAGAAATTTACTAAAGATATCATCCATCATTTCAACATGTTAAATATAGATCATGGTAGCTGCAAAATTCAAATCACACATAAATGTCAAAAGTTAAAGACAAACAGTAAAATATACAAAAATTTTGAATACATGCATACACATTCATATATGGTACTGGCAAATTCAAATGCACACATAAATGTCAAAAGTTAAAGTCAGTAAAATATACAAAAAGAAAAAATACACACATTCATATAGTACTGGCTATTTTGACTGAATCACATTTCACTAAATCACTGTGGAATGAACAAAACCAAATCTCATTTGACTGAATCATGATTGAATGAAAATTATAGTCTGTACAGTGTCAGTGTTGTGTTGGAACGGAAGCAGTGACTGACTTTTTTGTTTTCTCCATTGTAGTATGACTGCGCAATTGGGCGGCCATGGTGGTGCAGCGGTTAGCGTTTCCGCCTCACAGCAAGAGGTTCTCCGGTTCGATCCTCAGCTGAGGTGCCTTCTGTGTGGAGTCTGCATGTCCTCCCTGTGGTCGCGTGGGTTTCCTCCGAGTGCTCCGGTTTCCTCCCACATCCCAAAGACATGCTGTAGGTGGATTGGACACACTAAATTGGCCCTAGGTGTGAGTGCGTGCATGTGTGTGCCTTATGTGGAAGGTTGGGCGCCGAGCTGGCAACTCGACACCGTAAAACTCCACTGCCAATCATGAGCGAAAGGTGATCCGCTGTGGCGACCCCTAACCGGGAAAAGCTGAAAGAAGAAGTATGACTGCGCAATTAGTATAAGTACAAGAGTCTGTGGGGCAAGTACCTTCCAAGACATCACCTTCAATCTTATGATGACAACCTGCTTGACAACTATAAAGTCTATACACACACTGCATAGCAAAAGTCTGGACTATAATCCATGCACCAATCAGGTGGCTGTGTGTTTGTGGGGAGTGGAAGTGTGCCTTTGTGAGGTGTGAATGTTATGTATTGTCAGCTGGAAATTAAAATTGTTTGAGTGCCCTGTTTGGACTAAGATATTAGTGCTACAGCTGCTGGTACTGTTTCAGTATATGTTTGTCATGAAGTATGTGCATGCCTGTCTGATTTGGGGGGTCTATATTAGATCACTGAGAGCTTAAAAAAGCGAGCAGTGATTAATCGACACTATGTAAGCGAAAGCTTACAATTTCGAACTGTCAGAACAGTGATTTTCTTCCTAGGGAAAAAAAATTGCTGTTCCAACAACAACAAAAAAAAATACTTTAAACATTACATTAAGTGGGGGGCTTTGCCCCCACACCCCCCTACTTAAATATACCAACTCCGAGACCGTACTACAGTGCCGAAAACAGCAAAGTAACAGGCCAAGCAAATTCTTTCCCAGGGAAAGAATTTGCTTAAAAGCCGCTTCAATATTTTGCCGTTTCAGGCTTTTGAGTTCGACCAAGATGCATTCGAAAGAATGCGTCTTTGCTCTTCTAATAGGGAACCAGTTTGGGGTGGTGGCAATGGAGAATAGATGGGTAGGTTATAAAGGTTAGAAAATAAATAATCCCAACAACAACCTGGAACATACTAGCTTTATTGACAACAAAATGTTCCATCGACTAAGCGCTTTCGCCAAAAATTGGCTTCATCAGAGTCAAAGAAACCTCTAACTACAACAGAATAAATAGTGAAAACATTTTTTACAAACGGTTAATTGATAAGCCAATCATCAGCCATAAAATAACATTAGGTGGACCGCCCTTAAAAAAAGTGCTTAGTGCAAATCATTTCATCTAAAACAAATCAAAGAATCTGTTTAACAATGCGTATAATACCTAGCCAAATTTAAACATATCCACTAATTTCCACAAACAACAAAATTAGTTAAAAAGTTTGAGTGAACATATAAAAATACTATACAAATTTATTCCATGAATTAAAACATTGATATATAAAAAACGTGTATAAAAAGATCACAGCAGCAGGCAATACTAATAAACATACCCAAGCTGAAAAACCATTAGCTTTTAACTTTTGAAGTTTGAAACAATACCAAGCTATGGTTTCAGACTTATTTAAAACAGTATTACGTGCCCATAATGTACCTGTTCCGGATACAAAATAAACATTGTACCCAATATAATAAATCTGCTAAATAATGTTATTAGATCTCTGCTTTAACATGGGCATGAGGGAAATACCTTCATTAAGTCCTGGTGGTTGCGTGGCATTTAACCTCAATTGCCACCTTGCTTCTTTGCTTTCAACAAGAAGTCTGTCATCGCCACCCCTACAGTTCGGTACCACCCGATCAATAACAAAGAAAATAATTTTTTGAAATTGGGACAACCAACACTATGATTGAATAGAGCATTTTGCCCGTCTTTCCTTCTAATGGCCATAAGATGTTCACCAATCCTGTCCTTTAGCTTTCGGACAGTTTTTCCCACATAGAAAGCATGGCAACTGACACATGTGGCAACATCGACCAACATCGTGGTATTACAACTACATATCCCTGGGCATGATGAAGCATAATCATGCCCATGTATCGCCGCGTATGGCCCATCATTAATGTAGCGACAAAATTTACATGCCCCACATTTGATCATAAAAGACTTGTACCATCTATTTTTCTTGTAAGGATGTTTTTAATGTTTTTCCTCCTACTGACCACCACCGTGGGTTGAGCCCCCAACTTTGTCTTGGTGTATTCATTGAAACAAACTTGCCACAATTTTTTAGTTGTTTCAATAAGGGGGGTACACAAAGGGTTGTATTTTAAAACAAGTACATCAGAATTATCCCTTGTGGTAGTACCCACAGTTTTAATACCTGATGTTAAAATAGGAGAAAAAGATGTGGACCTTTTGGAAACCACTTCACGTTTTGTATTTAAAACCAATTTTAGGGGATAACCTCTGTCTAAAAACATCCCTACTAGAGTGTACTTCTCATCCAAGAAAATCTTCTCATCACTAACCAGTTTTGATGACCTCACCATTTGACCCTTAATAATGCTTTTTCTCTGATGGTGAGGGTGGCAACTATTGAAATAAAGTAGGGAGTTGGAATGTGTTTTTTTCCTGTGTATGTTACTTTGTAGTCCCTTATAAGTGATCTTGAGATGGATGTCAAGATAATCTATTTCGGTCTTGTGCCATGTGTAGGTGAATTTAAGGAAGGTAGTGTTATGATTTAAATACTCTACAAATGTTTTAACCTCCTCCTCATTGCCTTTCCACAAAATAAGAACATCATGAAGGAACCTATTGAACATCAGAATATTTTGCATAAAGTTGGTGCAAAAAATATGGGATCTTTCCCAATGCAACAAGACCAAATTTGCATAGACAGGGGCACATTTGGCACCCATGGCAACACCAGCAATGTGGTGAAACAATTCACCTTCAAAAGTTAAATAGTTGTTCCTAAGAACCAATTCCATTAGATCCACCAGTTGGTCAATCTTTTTTCTATCTATCCTATCACATGTGAGCAAGGATTCTCTGAACCAATTTAATCCCTCATCATGGGGAATAACCATAAATAAATTCGCCACATCAATGGTGAGAAAGGAATATTGAGTGGCAATGTTGGTTTGTCTCAAGCATTCCAAACCGTGCCATGAATCCTTCAGAATATGCTCAATTCCATTGACCACACATTGGGACCCAAAATCCACAAATGCCGCCAAAGGTTCAGTCTTAGAACCTCAAGACCACAACCATAGGTCTAAAGGGTGGGTTGTAGACATTTTTGTGGATTTTGGGAATCCCATAAATAACCGGTGTGATTAGGTGGGGAACTGTCGAGAATTTTACTTCATTCTCATCTAAGACACCTTGATATACAGCATCCATTAAGTATAAATCAACACCAGTGTAGGCTCTGTTTATTTAATTTTTTGAAACTCTATGGTATGTGTGTCATTCAGAATCTTGTGCATCCTAGATGCATAGTCTGTGACCCATAATGACTGCCCACCCTACCCTTGTCGGGCTTCATAATCCTGACACCCCTGTTTTTTGCTAAATTACAAAGAGTTAGTCTTTCCTCATGACTGAGATTGTCATGCTGTGTAAAGAAATTTGAGTTATTTTGAATAATTTCTCTAAATTCTTTTTCACACATCCTTTCAAAAATATGAACTTCCATGTGATTAGGGGGAATAAACATACTTTTTCTTTTTAAGATTCCCATACAATCGTTAGTGTTAGTGTTGACATGTTCAGAAAAAAACATCCTCTAAGATTAAGTTGCCGGGTGTAAAGCTTCAAACTAATAAGAACATCAGCTATGTCAAGTTTAAAAACTGGGACAAATGTAGTCCTTTTACTTAAGTTTGAAATGTGCTTTGTTAATAGTCAAACCACTAAAATTGTAAATGGTGAAACCACTGTGCACAATAACTTTACCACTCATATCATCAGAATGTCCAGATGAATTCGCAAAACCAAAATTCTCTGAGTTATCCATTGAACCAAAGTCAAAACCATCAGTCCCAAAACCTAGGCCTGAACAGTTGAAGTCATCTAATATCTGTTGTTGGTTTGCCTCTGGTACTTTGTGATTGTAATAGTTTCTGCGCTGGTTGTGACCATTGTATTGGTTCCAAGACTCACCCTGCCTCTGATTCTTTAACCTCTCCGATCTCCTCAGAGGGGGCGGTTGTTCCAAAAAATGGTCACCATCAGAATTGTCATTGTCCAAGAAATAACCCTCCTCATAGCTGTCACTTTGTTCGTGACTAGTAACATTGTCATTTGAGTGAGTAGACCTAAAAAAGTCTTTTGTGGGGTACACACGTTTGTTTTTATAGTCAGCTTGATCTCTTGCCAACTCCTTACATTTAATGTTAACATTATTTTTGACAAAATCGTCAACATTTTTAAGTAGTTTTTGGTAATGGGGGGTATATTGTGGAAATAACAGATCATTCACAATGTTAGAATGTAAAGCATTAATTTCTTTTTCCAATACTGCCAGCTTGCTATGATTGTTTCTAATAACAATGTCTAAAAGCGCCAAACCTGTTTTGTCAAACAGCTCGACCAGTTCACCAAACGTGCTGGATTCTTGATCTATACCAAACAGTAACTTCCACAACCTCAATCCTTTAGGCACTTGCTTAAGTGCCAAAGATTTACTGAGGAATGCGTTGTCCAACTGAAGTGCTCTGAATTTCTTACACACAGACTCGAAGTTGAAAAGTTGTTTTTGCAAAGTAGGTCTGTTGTCCAACCCACCATTGCTTTCAGAAAAACAAAACTCCGGCTTTCTCAACCATTCCAGCAGGTCACATCCTCGTGGTTCAGCCCATGCATTTCCTGCATTCGTCTGGTTGGACCCACTTGCCACAAGTGAATGCAAAGTAATCAGTTCAGCCTGTGTACTAGTAAGCGTAGGAATAGAGCATTCACCTGCCTCATGTCATGTGAGCAAGGCAGTAAGCCTCTGGACAGAACTGGCAAGTTCAACAATAGCTGCCTCCATACGTCAACAAAAAGCCAGGGTGTCCTGGGCTGTGCAGGATGCAATACAAAACACAGCAAAAACAGATTCCCAACAGGAACAAAAAACTTGGAAAATAAAGAAATAATCCCAACAACGACCTGGAACACACCAGCTTTATTGAAAACAAAATGTTCCTTCGACTAAGTGCTTTCGCCAGCAATTGGCTTCATCAGAGTAAAAGAAACCTCTAACTACAACAGAATAAATAGTGAAAAAAAATTTTACAAAAAGATCATTGCAGCATCTTAGGGCCATTAGAAGGAAAGATGGGCACAATGCTCTATTCAATCATAGTGTTGGTTGTCCCAATTTCAAAAAATTTATTTTCTTTGTTATTGATTGGGTGGTACCGAACTGTAGGGGTGGCGATGACAGACTTCTTGTTGAAATCAAAGAAGCAAGGTGGCAATTAAGATTAAATGCCACATGACCACCAGGACTTAATGAAGGTATTTCTCTTATGCCCATGTTAAAGCAGAGATCTAATAACATTATTTAGCAGATTTATTATATTGGGTACAATATTTATTTTGTATCCGGAACAGGTACACTATGGTGATGTAATAGTGTTTTGAATAAGCCTGAAACCATAGTTTGGTATTGTTTCAAACTTCAAAAGTTAAAAGCTAATGGTTTTTCAGCTTGGGTATCTTTATTAGTATTGCTTGCTGCTATGATCTTTTTATACACATTTTTTTTTTATATATATCAATGTTTTTAATTCATGGAATATATTTGTATAGTATTTTTTATATGTTCACTCAAACTTTTTAACTAATTTTGTTGTTTGTGGAAATTAGTGGATATGTTTAAATTTGGCTAGGTATTATATGCATTGTTAAACGGATTCTTTGATTTGTTTTAGATGAAATGATTTGCACAAAGCACTTTTTTTAAGGACGGTTCACGTAATGTTATTTTATGGCTGATGATTGGCTTATCAATTAACTAATTAAGTGTTTGTAAAAAAAATTTTCACTATTTATTCTGCTGTAGTTAGATGTTTCTTTGACTCTGAAGCCAATTTCTGGCGAAAGCGCTTAGTCGAAGGAATATTTTGTTGTCAATAAAGCTGGTGTGTTCCAGGTCGTCGTTGGGATTATTTATTTTCTAAGTTTTTTGTTCCTGTTGGGAATCTGTTTTTGCTGTGTAGGCTATAAAGGTGACTTCCATGTCATCCTCAGAATTGATAGCCCCAGTAGGAATGCCAGTCCAAGGAAAACCAAGAGGTAGCAAAGAAAGCTAAAGTACAATCTTCTTAAAATCTACTGCCTGGGGTCAATACTGGAGTGTATTTGCATGGAAGTTTTTACATAAAACATTCTTAACCCCTGATAAAATTGCCAAATTAAAAAAAAAATGATAATATAATTTGTTGGAGATGTTTAGCATCATGTAAAGCAGATTGGTTTCATATCTTTTATGACTGTCCTAATTTAAAACATTTCTGGAAAGACTTTGAAGATTTTTTTCAGCCGTATTTTCAGATAATTTCTTTTTAACCAAAACAATATTTTTTTTAATGTTATTGAGGGTTATATTATGAACAAATCCAACTCTTATCTCTTATGGACAATCCTAGCCGTAGCTAGGAAATGCGTCACAAGAAAATGGAGTTCTACCACCACTCCAAGATTTGAAGATTTCCTGTCTGTGTTAAAAGAGTTAATAATTAAAGAAACTAGAACAAAAGAACTTAGAATACATCCAAAGAGTTTCATCAACAACCCTTGGATTTCATCTGTTGTTGTGACTTTCTGAATGGACTAACTCTTTTAGAAATACCTTATGATTTTTATATAAATGTATTTAACTAGCTTGTAATATTTATATATTTTTTGTCAGGCCTTTGTGAATAATGTAAATAGTTGATTTGTTTTCTTATTCTTATTCAAAATTATGTTTCTTGTTCTATATATTTTTGTCATTACAAATTATTTCTTTTCTTAATAAAAATATTTGAGCAAAAAAAAAAAAGGTAACTTCTGCATCCAGAAGGGAAATAGATCGGTGGGGGGAGTGGATGCTGCAACACTGAAGAAAAGGACATATACTGTTATGGCAAGATTTTACACAACTGTACTATGTCCTTCCATGCACTGGTTGTAGTATTCCGTATGATTGGGAGAGTGGCAAAGCTTAAGAAGAAACTTGGGAGAAGGAAGGAAAAGCAGAGTCCTCTAAGAACCCATGAAGGCTGGCCCTAGCAAAGACCGCTCTAGCTTTGCAGATTCCATCCAACTTGTTTGTAAGGAGGGGGTACCCATTGGAGTTTGTACTATTAGAGATGAAGCTTTTAATAAAAAACAGGTTTCTATGCACCTCTTCTATCCAATAGCAATTTGGTTAATGATATTTTTTCAGTAGTACCAACCCCTACTTTATTTGACAAATAAGGAGTTTTATATCCGCCTGTTCTTTGGATAGTAAGGATATTGTGGAGTCCATACGCAAGAATTGGAGTATTTTTTTCCTGATTCCTAGGTATGTTATTACCATTGGAGAAAGGCCTGCAGTTATATTCAGAAAGGGAAAACTTTTAAAAATTATTTTGAGTCTAATAGCAGGTAACCCCTTGATTTATATAGATTGAAAAAAGTGGAACCACAAAATGTGAATCCTGTTTACAGTATTCTAACATTATATATGCTGATAATTTTAGAATCAGATGGAGGGTTTACAGAGTTTATGAACATTTTAATTGCTGTTCCTGCAATGTGGTTTATTTAGTTCAGTGCTTAGCTTGTCTTGCATATTATGTGGGCAAAACTTGTAGAAAGTTCAAAGAGCGTGCGTATATATATATATATATATATATATATATATATATATATATAAAACCATTTGCTTAATATTAAAAACTAATGCCTTCTGTAAGCATATTTTAGAATTTGGATCACAAATTTATTTTTTTAATTATTGAGCAAGTATACAAGGATCCACAAGGGTGGGTTGCTGATGAACATTTAGAAGCTTGTGAGTTATGATGGCAAGTTAAATTAAAAGCCATTATTGATTTTCTAGGATTAAATGGAGCATGCTCTATTCACTCATTTTTAAAATTGAAGCATTTTAATGTATCTTGAATTTTATTATTTTTTTTAGTCGTGTTGTTCGCAATTAAATATTTAAATGTGTTATTTGTTTTTAATCAGTTCTGAGGAAGTTCTGAAAGTAGCAAGAATGAAAGCGCTAAACTGGTTTAAATAAAACTTTGTTTATTGGAAGCTGGCATACTTCATGTTTTCCTGGTTCACTGTTCATCTGGATGTGTGTTGGTTTGTTCTCCTTGTTTTTGATTGCTGGTTGTGGCTATGGCTTGTGGAGAACTTATTGGAGAGACTGTTTAAACTGTGGAAGACCTGAACCTATTACAACAGGTTAGCCAGAAAGTTTGAAGTTTATCTAACGATTTGTTACTTCATTCCACCCAAAGACCAGATGAAAGTTCTCCTAATTACAGTTTGAGTTTACCTCTTACTCAACCAACAACTAGTGCCTCTCCTGTTTTTTCAGTTTTCTAATTGGAAGCAAAATCATTTCAGTTTGGACATGTATACTCACAGACGTTTTCCTATGGATAATAGGTCGCTCGGAGAATGATTACCACTGTTTGAAAAGACCTTCTTGCAATACAGGAAATTACAAATGGAAAATACCCACCTTATAAATGGAAAGTACCCACGTTATAAATATACCCCACATTTTGGGATGCCATCTTTCTTCCCCAACCCTGTACCTGGCTGCTGTGCTCCCTGCCTCGGTGCTTAGCCTGCGCCTTGTGTTCCTGTTTGCCTTTACACCAAACATCTGAATTTACCCTGTTGGATGCCACAGAAATTAATTCAAACTAAAGAATTAGCTACTGGCTCCCTGAGAGACATTTCCCTTCTTATAAGGCAGTGAAACCTTGTGTTCCTGTTTGCCCTTACACCAAACATCTGAATTTACCCTGCTGGACACCACAGAAATTAATTCAAACTAAAGAATTAGCTACTGGTTCCCTGAGAGACATTTCCCTTCTTATAAGGCAGTGAAACCTTGTGTTCCTGTTTGCCCTTACACCAAACATCTGAATTTACCCTGCTGGATGCCACAGAAATTAATTCAAACTAAAGAATTAGCTACTGGCTCCCTGAGAGACATTTCCCTTCCTATAAGGCAGTGAAACCTTGTGTTCCTGTTTGCCCTTACACCAAACATCTGAATTTACCCTGCTGGACGCCACAGAAATTAATTCAAACTAAAGAATTAGCTACTAGCTTCCTGAGAGACATTTCCCTAATTATAAGGCAGTGAAACCTTGTGTTCCTGTTTGCCCTTACACCAAACATCTGAATTTACCCTGCTGGATGCCACAGAAAATAATTCAAACTAAAGAATTAGCTACTGGCTCCCTGAGAGACATTCCCTTCTTATAAGGCAGTGAAACTTTGTGTTCCTGTTTGCCCTTACACCAAACATCTGAATTTACACTGCTGGACGCCACAGAAATTAATTCAAACTAAATAATTAGCTGCTGGCTCCCTGAGAGACATTTCCCTTCTTATAAGGCAGTGAAACCTTGTGTTCCTGTTTGCCCTTACACCAAACATCTGAATTTATCCTGCTGGACACCAGAGAAATTAATTCAAACTAAAGAATTAGCTACTGGCACCCTGAGAGACATTTCCCTTCTTATAAGGCAGTGAAACCTTGTGTTCCTGTTTGCCCTTACACCAAACATCTGAATTTACCCTGCTGGACGCCACAGAAATTAATTCAAACTAAAGAATTAGCTACTGGCTCCCTGAGAGACATTTCCCTTCTTACAAGGCAGTGAAACATTGTGTTCCTGTTTGCCCTTACACCAAACATCTGAATTTACCCTGCTGGACGCCACAGAAATTAATTCAAACAAAAGAATTAGCTACTGGCTCCCTGAGAGACATTTCCCTTCTTATAAAGCAGTGAAACCTTGTGTTCCTGTTTGCCCTTACACCAAACATCTGAATTTACCCTGTTGGATGCCACAGAAATTAATTCAAACTAAAGAATTAGCTACTGGCTCCCTGAGAGACATTTCCCTTCTTATAAGGCAGTAAAACATTGTGATGTTCATCGTGTTTCACTGTTGCAGTCATCATTGTAGAGTTCTTCCTGCCAGTAGGCAGCCCTTGGTCTGCCAGAATCCCAAAGTCTGGGTGTGGCGTCGGCTGTTCAGTCATGCTCCCTGATGTCAGAACGCCAGTAGTACAAAGCTGCCAGCCGATGCCATGTTCTCCAGTCTTTCTTGCCGTGCGGTGGAAGCAGTTCGCAAGTGCCGGTCGGCTGACTCCTGATATTTTTTCGTGCTTCAGTCCGAAGACTTACTTCTTCTTCTCAAAGAAGGGGAAACTTTTTTCTTGCTCACTCTACCAGAGCTGCTGCTACTTCAGCTGCCTTTCTCAGGGGAGTACCTATCAAACATATTTTGGAAGCTGCAACTTGGAGTTCAGTGCATACTTTCTCTAAGCACTATAATCTCCCTCTTTACTCTAAGTCTAGGGCAGGCTTTGCTTCTGCAGTCTTGCAGGGCCTTCTAGCTGCCCCTTCTACTCTAAGTCTAGGGCAGGCTTTGCTTCTGCAGTCTTGCAGGGCCTTCTAGCTGCCCCTTCTACTCTATAACCACCACCCTCTATCTCAGCTTTGGGATTCAACCCTACAGTGATGACTGCAACAGTGAAACACGATGAACATAGTACAGTTGTGTACACTTACCATAAATGTAGATGTTCGAGTGTCTTCACTGTTGCAGTCTGGGTTACCCACCCTCCTGTCCCCTCTTATACTTTCATCAGTGTGGTTTCCTACTTCATCCTTCTTCCGAGGTGTATTTCCTACAGGGTATGGGGTTTGCTGTATGTTACATTTTTGTTTTACTATTAGCCTTCATTATTGGGCACCTGACATCTGGGGCAAGAAAAACTGGAGAACATGGTGTCGGCTGGCAGCTTTGTACTCCTGGAGCTCTGACATCAGGGAGCATGACTGAACAGCTGACGCCATTTCCCTTATAAGGCAGTGAAACCTTGTGTTCCTGTTTGCCCTTCTGGACGCCACAGAAATTAATTCAAACTAAAGAATTAGCTACTGGCTCCCTGAGAGACATTTCCCTTCTTTTAAGGCAATGAAACCTTGTGTTCCTGTTTGCCCTTACACCAAACATCTGAATTTACCCTGCTAGACGCCACAGAAATTAATTCAAACTAAAGAATTAGCTACTGGCTCCCTGAGAGACATTTCTCTTCTTATAAGGCAGTGAAACCTTGTGTTCCTATCTGCCTTTACACCAAACATCTGAATTTACCCTGCTGGATGCCACAGAAATTAATTAAAACTAAAGAATTAGCTACTGGCTCCCTGAGAGACATTTCCCTTCTTATAAGGCAGTGAAACCTTGTGACGTCCTTCAAGGATGCATCTGCAGTCCTTACATATGGGTTGTCCTGCCTCAGGCAGCCCTTCGGTCGGCCGGATTCCAAAGTCTGGGTCCGGCGTTGGCTGATGTCGCCCTTTTCCCTGACGTTAGAGCGCCTGGGGTATAAAATCATCAGCCGACGCCATCTTCCTCAGTCTTTCTTGCTGCGTGGTGCCCGAAGCAGAAGCAGTTCGCAAGTGCCAGTCGGCCAACTCCTGTAACTTCAGCTACCGAAGACTTCAAAAGCTAAGTACCCCGTTGGGGACTCTTTCTTGCCTCAGCCGATGTCAGATCAAATGCTTAAAGTTAATAATTGCTTAACTTGTGGGAAACAAATACCTCATAAGGATTTCCATTCTTACTGCCTCCCCTGCCTAGGCCCAGATCACGACGTCTCGGCCTGCACAGCCTGTGCCTCCTTCAACCGACGCACTCGTAGGCGTTGGGCGGAGTTTGCAGAGGAATTTTTTGGGGCTAGTTACTGTTACAATATGCCGTCGGAGACTCCGACTTCTCATTTAACCAAAAAACGGAAGGACAAGGACCGACACATGCGGACCGTGGTTTCGGCTGAAACCACGCCTAGGCCTACCGCGAGTGTCTCGGTCTCGGCTGAAACCGAGTCCTTGGTACTTCCGACCATCGAAACCGCACAACCGACAACTTCGGCCCCGGAGGCCTCTTCTGAGTCGGTTATAGAATTTCCCTCAGAAACCGGTGGCCAAGAAACATCCGACACCATTTCCGTAGACAAAACTACACCAGCCCGTGGAGCAGCCAGGCCTCCTGCATCTATGTCCATAAAGGCATTCACAAGGGCTAAAGCTGCTAAACAGCCAACATCCCTGCCTCCCAAGGCTATTCCTCAGGGACCCACTACAGGTTCACAGATTTTAAGTTTAGCTGAGGACCTTATTTCCTTAATTAGGGGCTCTCAGCCACATCCGGACAGGGGCCCACATCCTCCTCTAGACAAAAGGCCCAGGGTTGAGCCCGCAAATCCCCAGTCCTCTGATGAGGCCTCAGATGGCTCTGCTCTTTCTGATTACCAGGAGGAGGCCTTTACGGCCTACGAGGATTCTGATGCAGAGGAATCTATTCCCTCTGCCTCCCCTCCTGAAGAGCTGTCCTTTGGGGAGACCCTTCACTCCATGAGAGAGCATTTCAAATGGCAGGGCCAGGAATTCTCTGATTCCAGGAAGAGATTAAGGACTTTTTTGCATTTACCTCAGCATAGACCTTTGGCTATTCCTCCTGTTTTGAATGTCATTGATGATGTGTACTCTGAGTCTAGCATTACCCCTGACTCCCTTCCTCCGGCTCCTGTCAAACCCGATAGGTACTACAGGGTCCAGGACTCGCATCATTTCATTTACAAGGCCCACTCTGCTGACCCTGAAACTATTTCCAAGGGTCCTAAAGGGGTTGCAGCTGTCACTACTAAAAATCCACTCCCCTCTGAAAGGGAGTCCAGGGCTTTAGAGAGATGGGGTAAAAAAGTGTATACTTCTTCCACTCTTTCTATGAGGGCATTAAATTGTCAATTCCATATGATACAGTACCAAGAGTATTTGTTAGATGAATTGCATAAAAAACTGTCTTCACCTGAACCCCTAGATCGCAAGTCACTTCAGGATCTGGTACATAACTCCCAACAGGTTAGCAACCATTTCTTGCAGTGTGGTTATGATGCATTGGAAGCTTCATGTAGGTCAGCAGTGACAGGTGCAGTCATACGTAGACATGCTTGGCTGAAGGAACAAACCCTGCCAGATCATGTTAAAGCAAAGCTTCTGGATGCGCCACTGGAAAAGCAAAAGTTATTTGGCTCCACTGCTCAGGAGGTCTTAAAGAAATTTGAGGAAAAGGCTAAATCTGTACAAACAGTCAAAGATTTTCTCCAGGTCCAACCACCAAGATTCAGCAGGAATTGGCCCTCTAAGAATTGGTCCTTTCCAGACACAGAGAGATTTCAAAGAGGCAAGAACAGGCGTGCCAGAGGTAGAGGGCAAGCTAGAGGCTCCTACAGAGGACGTCAATGGCAGCCTCCTAACCAGAGAGGTAGTGCAGGACCTACAACTGCTGCACAAGGACAGACTCAATGACTTTACCTTGACCCCGCCAACCAGGGCTCAATTGGAAGCACCTTTGGGCGGAAAGCTATCTTTATTCTCAGAAAATTGGCACAGTATTACAAGGGACAAATGGACACTGCAAATAATAGACAAAGGATACAGGTTCCATTTTCATACATTACCAAGAAGAAAAGGCATGCCAAACCTGCCACCGAATCAAATGGCAGAAGCTTTAAAACAAATTTCCAACCTTTTGCAAATGAAAGCTATAGAAAAGGTTCCTCTCACAGAACAAGGCCAAGGATTTTATTCCAGACTATTCCTTGTCCCAAGAAAAGAAAAACAATGGAGGCCTATTCTCGACTTGTCCGCACTGAATACTTATCTCATTGTGCCAAAATTCAAAATGCTGACCCTACAGCAACTCCTTCCCATGCTGGGCAAGGGGTCTTGGCTGGTAACTCTAGACCTCAAGGAGGCATACCTGCATGTCCCTATCAGACAAAGTTGCAGAAGACACCTCAGATTTCTTGCAGGTTCAGAGCATTATCAATTCTCAGCATTGCCCTTTGGCTTATCTACTGCACCCAGAGTATTCACGAAATGCCTGGCATCAGTAATTGCACACTGCAGACTCCAGGGGATTCAAATATACCCATACATGGACGACTGCCTTATACAAGCGGACAGCCAACAAACATTGGTAAAACACTTGGATTATGCCGTACGCCTACTTCAGGCTTTGGGATACACAGTCAACATTCGAAAATCAAGACTTGTTCCATCCCAAAGAATAATTTTTCTGAGTGCAAAACTAGATACAACCACCCAAATGGCTTTTCTCACAGAAGAAAAACAAGAACAACTACCGGATTACTTCAGAAACCTGGCAAAGCAAACCCAACTGACTGCAAGGAAAATACTGCAGGCCATGGGTTTCATGGTATCTTGCATTCTTCTGATTCCACAAGCAAGGCTGCATATGAGGAAACTACAATGGTACCTAAGGAGTCTATGGTCTCAACACAGTCACAGCCTAGAAGCTTTGATCCCCCTCATTCCATGCCTTCAAAAGGAATTTCTGTGGTGGGCTCAAGCAAGCCAGTCAAACATGGGTCTACCTTTCAGCAAACCAAATATCAGCCAAACCATTACCACGGATGCCTCAGACCATGGATGGGGAGCGCACATGGAGGGCAGATGCATTCAAGGACAATGGACACAAACAGAATTTCGCCTGCACATAAACCAAAAGGAAATGCTGGCAGTGATACATTCAATCGAGGCCTTCAAGCATTTCCTACATCAAGGCCACCTGCTAATAAAAACGGACAATACCACAGTTATGTGGTACATAAACAAGCAAGGAGGTACCCATTCTTACCCTCTTTGCAGGCTAGCAATGAATCTTTGGGAACTTTCCCTAAAACTGAATATAGAGCTGCAATCCCAGTTTGTACCAGGAAAAGACAATGTACTGGCGGACAGCCTAAGCGGAAACATCATGGATCCACACGAATGGATGCTGCACCCAGACACCTTTCTTCAAATAACACAATCATGGGGAAGGCCGGACAAAAATCTTTTTGCCTCCCACCACAACCATCAACTGAAGAAATTCTGCACAAGGGCATACCACCCACAAGCATGGAAAGTGGACTCCCTCTCTTTCAGCTGGAATACTGTAACAGTATATGCATTTCCACCTCTTCCGTTAATGACCAAGGTCTTACTGAAGATCAGGACAGAACAACCAAAAGTGATTCTGATAGCTCCGGACTGGCCAAGACAACATTGGTACCCACTGTTAAGGAGCTTGTCACGCACGAAACCATGGCCTCTACCACAATGGCCACTTCTTCTGACACAGCACAATTACAAAACTCTGCACTCCAGCCTAAAAACCTTGCAGCTGACAACCTGGAAAATACCTTGACTCCTCGCCTGGATAAACTATCCAAAAGGGTAAAGGATATCATCAAGGAAGCTCGGCGGCCTTCCACAAGGAAGGCATATTCAGCAAAATGGAAAAAATTTCGCACTTGGAACTCCACAAAGGGCCAAGATCCGACTGTAATGAGCATTCCACATATCCTGGAATACTTGGCAGAAATGCTTCATAGTGGCCTCTCTTACTCTTCCATAAAAATTCATGCTTCAGCCATTTCAGCAGAGTACAACACTGATCCACCTGTATTTTCTCATCCGCTGCTAAAGCAGTTTCTAAGAGGGATAAAAAACATCAACC
Source organism: Protopterus annectens (assembly GCF_019279795.1). Lineage (NCBI taxonomy): Eukaryota > Metazoa > Chordata > Ceratodontiformes > Protopteridae > Protopterus > Protopterus annectens. The sequence goes on from NC_056739.1 coordinate 1,182,463,876, forward strand.
CTCCAAGGAAGCCACCAGTGCCTACATGGGATCTTAATTTCATGTTGGAAAAATTAACTCTACCTCCCTTTGAACCAGCAGCATCTGCAGAACTACAGTTCCTGTCTTGGAAGACTGCCTTCCTTATGGCCATAACCTCAGCAAGAAGAGTATCTGAGTTACAGGCCCTCATGGCAGTACAACCATTTCTTACTTTTCATCAGGACAGAGTCTCATTGAGAACCAATCCTTCATTCATGCCAAAGGTGGTATCCAGGGTCTCACTGAACCAAGCTATTCACCTGCCTACCTTCTTTCCAAATCCACAAAATAAAGGAGAGAAACTTCTGCATACACTGGACATTCACAGACAGTTGCGCTACTACTTGGACAGAACTAAGACTTACAGGAAAACTGACCAGCTTTTTGTAGCATATGCTGCTGGTGTACAAGGAAAAGCAATTTCGAAACAGACAATTTCAAAATGGATAGGGAATTGCATTCGATTCTGTTACTCTTTTCATGGCAAACCTGTGCCATCCAACATTAGACCTCATTCCACCAGAGCCACAGCCACCTCCACAGCCGTCCTAAGAGGGGTGGCTACAAAGGACATCTTAGAAGCTGCTACATGGAGCTCCGTGCATACATTTTCCAAGCATTACAACTTACCATTATATTCCAGATCCAGAGCAGGCTTTGCTACTGCAGTCCTGCAGGGCATTTTAGCTACACCATCCTTTTCTTAGGTCCTACCACCCCAGCTTGGCTATGGTATTCTACCCATATGTAAGGACTGCAGATGCATCCTTGAAGGACATAATACAGTTTTGTACCTACCATAAATGTAGATGTCCGATAGGTATGCATCTGCAGTCAGGATTTCCCTCCCTCCTACCCCTCTGTAGTTCTCCTTGAGTAGTTATCCCTCTTTCTAGCTAGCTGGGGTTATCTATTATGGTGTATTTGTTTTATATATATATATATATATATATCACTGTGCATGTTTGGAATTTTTTGCATCTCTCCAAATTTAGCCTTCATTAGAGAGCACCTGGCATCTGGGGCAAGAAAAACTGAGGAAGATGGCGTCGGCTGATGATTTTATACCCCAGGTGCTCTGACGTCAGGGAAAAGGGCGACATCAGCCGACGCTGGACCCAGACTTTGGAATCTGGCCGACCGAAGGGCTGCCTGAGGCAGGACAACCCATATGTAAGGACTGCAGATGCATACCTATCGGACATCTACATTTATGGTAGGTACAAAACTGTACTTTCCTGTTTGCCCTTACACCAAACATCTGAATTTACCCTGCTTGATGCCACAGAAATTAATTCAAGCTAAAGAATTAGCTACTGGCTCCCTGAGAGACATTTCCCCTTCTTATAAGGCAGTGAAACCTTGTGTTCCTGTTTGCCCTTACACCAAACATCTGAATTTACCCTGCTGGACGCCACAGAAATTAATTCAAACTAAAGAATTAGCTACTGGCTCCCTGAGAGACATTTCCCTTCTTATAAGGCAGTGAAACCTTGTGTTCCTGTTTGCCCTTACACCAAACATCTGAATTTACCCTGCTGGACGCCACAGAAATTAATTCAAACTAAAGAATTAGCTACTGGCTCCCTGAGAGACATTTCCCTTCTTATAAGGCAGTGAAACCTTGTGTTCCCGTTTGCCCTTACGCCAAACATCTGAATTTACCCTGCTGGACGCCACAGAAATTAATTCAATCTAAAGAATTAGCTACTGGCTCCCTGAGAGACATTTCCCTTCTTATAAGGCAGTGAAACCTTGTGTTCCTGTTTGCCCTTACATCAAACATCTGAATTTACCCTGATGGACGCCACAGAAATTAATTCAAACTAAAGAATTAGCTACTGGCTCCCTGAGAGACATTTCCCTTCTTATAAGGCAGTGAAACTTTGTGTTCCTGTTTGTCCTTACACCAAACATCTGAATTTACCCTGCTGGATGCCACAGAAATTAATTCAAACTAAAGAATTAGCTACTGGCTCCCTGAGGGACATTTCCCTTCTTATAAGGCAGTGAAAGTATGTATGGTTACAAATAAGAGTAATATGCAACTATGCAAATGTATTAACTTCTGCTAGGTTAGTCAAGCTTCCTAGTCAAGTTAGCCAGCAGCCACCGCCCCACTTATCTCTTCAAATAACCCCTACTTCTAACTTATAACCTCTCTATTACTATCTGGTCCATCCCCTACTTTCACTTAGCCTGCCATCTCCTGTAGAAGACCTATCTCTTGCAATTAAGTGACTGGCCACTTGGTGGTGTCACATTATAAGCTATTGTATATTAATTTTCTACACCTTTGTTAATCCTACCTCTAATACTCTGTCCCCAGTTTTTCTACAAACTTTTTCACCATTTCTCCTTGTCCTCATAGCCGGCCTTAGGCATAGGCCAACTAGGCGGCTGCCTAGGGTGCCACTCTAGCAGGGGCACTTTTCTAGTATTTATTTGGTGTAGGTAGACCAGAATGGGGGCACCAGGTGGTGGTGGGGGGGCACCATTGAGCCCTTTTGCCTAGGGCACTAGTTGACCTAAGGCCGCTCCTGCTTGTCCTAAATTATCCTTTATTACCTGCTATTCCTCTAATAGCCTGAATCTCTTTCTACTACCCTCTTGACTTTCTTCCACACTCTCACACACCAACTCCCAGACCTACCAGACTTACTTGCTGAATTTCTCATACTTCACTGATTGTCTTCCTTGACAGACCACTCTCTTGTCTCTACCCGCTCCGTTCACCCTTCGGGCTCACTCCACTCCCCTACCCTGTCCCCAAATTCCATCTGCCCCCAGTGCTTCTTCATTTATTCCCCTAAAGGACACACCCCTCTATACCTACACCTATCATACAAAACACATCATTAACACTCTCAACTCCCTTTTTTTCACAACCCACCCACTTATACCTACCTCTCATCCCTCCATTTTCTAATACCCAACCTACTACTATATCTCTCCAGTACCTACCTCCCACTTCTCTCTCACCTCACCATCCTTTAAAATGTCTATGCCAATCATCCCCCACAAAGTACATTTATTAATTTGGGTCTTTTTATTACCTCCTCTAGCCTCCACCTATCTCTTTACCTCCTATGAATATTCACTTCACTATACCCATCCCTTCCCATCCAAACACACCTCAACACCTACAATACCTTTCTTTCAAAACTTCCTAAACCTCATTTTCAAACCCAGCTACATACTAGCCAGATATCATAGACTAGCACACATTAAGTTCACTAACCTATCAACTAGAAAATTATTTGACTTCTATTGTAAGCCGCAACAGCCTAAACCTTTAACACTCCCCCACTCACTATTAGATGGGGACATTCACCACAACCCTGGCCCTAACTATCCCCGTACCACTGCAAACAACAACCAAGACAAAACTATGACCCTATCACCTACCAAACCTACCAACTCACTCTCAATAGCACATCTGAACATGCATAGTATTTGCAATAAAATTGCTCAAGTTCACGCCCTCCTACAGGTTCACCTATTTGATATCCTATATCAAAACATGGCTAAAACCTACCATTAAAGACAATAAAATCACCCCACCTGGTTACAATATCATTAGACTTGACCGTACTTACAAAAAGGGAGGGGGGGTAGCAATCCTCTATAAAACAGAGCTACAAGTCAGCACTTTAAATCTTAACTTACCTATGGACACTAGTGCAGAAATAATTATCTCCAAACTTCAGGTCAACACATGTAAAGCCATAAACATCATCTGTGTTTATCTTCCCCCAGGAAATAACAGTAATACACTTGAGTATATCCTTAACTGGCTTTCTATTAATCTCCTACAAGAAACCATAGTCCTTGGGGACTTCAATATAGATTGGAATTCCTTTACTAATATTAACCCCACCACCCGTATTAACCTTTATGGCTTCCCACAACTTATAAACTGCCCTACCAGAACCAATAGACTCAGTAACAAAGAAAGTACCTTGGATTGGATACTTACTAATACTCCTCAGCAAACCTACACAACAGGAAGCCTTCCAGATGACCTTAGTGACCATTCACTAATGTATATTATTAGACATAAAACCAACATAATATTCCCTAACACTTTCAGAACAATACGCTCTAAAAAGCAATTTAACCCAGAACTTTTCCAAACAGAACTGAAACAATGTAATTGGACACCATTAAAAACTCTCCCTCTAAATGAAGCAGTGGAATACTTTAATTCCACATTCTTAGCCACCCTGGACCACCACGCTCCAACTCGCTCTATTATAATCAAAGCTAAACCAGCCCCTTTGCTCACTAACAATACTAAACAAAAAATCCTACTTCGAAATAAATCCTGGGCAAAATGGAGTACTACTAAGAATCTGATAGACCGCCAAACCTTTAGAGAACATAGAAACAGTACAAAAAAAGCCACCCTGCTAGATGAAAAGAATTTTTATCAACAATTACAACAAACCTCTCTCAAGGAACCTAAAAAGTTTTGGACTAGTATTAACAATCTTCTTTACCCAGGCCAATTGATCACACCCAACCCACAAGGCTCAAACCCGGAGAATCCCACACAAACAGCAAATGCCTTTAACTCTTTCTTCACAGATACCATCCAAACTCTAGCTAGCCACCTATCACCTGATATATCTAACCTGCCCACTTCTTCTACAAATCCACCCCCTCTATTTCACCTACAACCAGTGTCTACTTCCTACATTTCCTCCCTACTCCAAAAGTTAAAACCTACCACCCCCTCAGCTGACGAACTTCCAGCAGAATTCTTGCAAAAGGGAGCTAAAGCCATTGCCTACCCTATTTCCATTCTGATAAATAGATCAATAAGCGAAGGAACTGTCCCATCAATCTGGAACATTTCGCATATCACCCCACTACATAAAGGGGGGAACTCCAATGACTTTTCCAACTTTCGTCCCATAGCTTTACTATCCCCTATTTCAAAAATTATGGAAAAATGCATCCATAAACAACTACTCAACCACCTTCTCCAGAACAACCTACTTGCTAACTGTCAACATGGCTTCAGACCTTTCCATAGTACCACCACTGCCCTGCTATCATTCACAAACTGCATCAACAATAACCGCAACAAAAATTGTCTTTCATCCGCAGTCTTCATTGACTTATCCAAAGCTTTTGACATGGTTAACCACCAACTACTCCTTCATACAATAAGTTCTCTTTCACTTGATCCTCTATCTTTGAACTGGTTTACATCTTACCTTGAAAACCATCAGCAGGCTGTACTCTGGCAAAATAAACTATCTAATCACCTTCCTATCTCCCTTGGTGTCCCACAGGGCTCCATATTAGGCCCACTCTTATTTACCATCTTCATTAATGACCTGCAAACAGCTATTCCATACTCCACCTGCATTCAATATGCAGATGGCTCTACCATAATCTGCTCAGCCACTTCTCAAACTGAACTTCAGACTCTTACCCAAAAAGCATTCAACACTGTAGAACAATGGATGTAATGGGATCCTATCTCGCCTACATTCATAACTGATGGGTTCGGAGCCGATCCATCAGCTCCGACTCGGCCACTATATAGTAGAACGAAGTCTCTAATTGGCTGGGCTACCCCTTATCCCAGAATGCACCACGCCTGCTTCCCCAGATCTTGTTTGCCGCTTTTCAAGCTAGACGTGGTCTCGACTTGGCTGGAGCTAAGTGTTTTTTTATTACTTTTTGGTCTTTTGACCTAGGGGTTTCTTCAC